>NW_022437774.1:22665-25657 GCF_009761245.1 Sapajus apella
TGTCCCTTCCCTCCCGCCTCCCCTCCCCTCCCCTCCCCTCCCCTCCCTTCCCCTTCACACCCCTCAACCTACCCCAGTGAGTATTTTCCTTCCCTGTGACCAAGTGTTTTCACTGGTCATCACTCGCCTATGAGTGAGAACACGTGGTGTTTGGTTTTCTGTTCTTGTGTCAGTTTGCTGAGAATGATGGTTTCTAGGTTCATCCATGTCCCTACAAAGGACACGAACGCGACAATGGTATTTTTAAAAAGGAATGACCAGGCCGGGTGCAGTGGCTTGTGCCTGTAATCTCAGCACCTTGGGAGGCTGAGGCAGGAGGATCACCAGAGGTCAAGAGTTCAAGATCACCTGGGCAACATGGGGAAACCCCGTCTCTATTAAAAACACAAAAATTAACAGGGCGTGGTGGCGGGCCCTGTAATCCCAGCTACTTGGGAGGCTGAGGTGGGAGACTTGCCTGAACCTGGGAAGTGGAGGCTGCAGTGAGCTGAGGCTGTCCAGCCTGGGTGACAAGAGAGAGACTCCATCTCAATAAATAAATTAATTAATGAATAAAAAGGAATGACCGTTTAGAATAATGACTGGAATAAAAACGTAGTAAAACACTTGGAAAACGAAGATAAGAAGATATCCCCAGAAGGCAGAACAAAAGCCCAAGGAGATGGACAAGAGGAACCAAAAAATGAATACCGAAGAAGCGGGTCGGTCTGAGAGCCCCCAGCTTCCGCTCACGGAGGTGGGGGGTCGCCCAGAAGAGAAACAAGCCCAGGCGTCCGGGGTCCTCCGACTGGAAGAGCACGCCACGTTCCCAGCCCAGTAACTGAATGAAACCCAGCCCAGCATGCGTCTCTGTGCGCTCCTCTGCTCGAGGTGGAAACGCATATTTACCCTAAAAGATTCCAGATCGGGAGAAACGAACAGACAGCAGAGTGTCCGGGATCCAGTGACGAGCACCTAAGGAGACACCTGCGTCTCTGACCAGAGCAGTCGGTTCAGGGCCGGCCGCTGGGTCCCCTCCCAGTCCTGGGTCCGTCCTCGGCCGTCCTCGGGACCTTCTGCTCCTCAGTGGCTGCAGCGGCTTGCTGCCCTCTGGGAGGCACCTCGTCATCTGCTAACGGCCACAGTTCCCCTGGCTGTTCCCCAGTGGCTTGCACCCAACTCCACACTCTCCCCAGGATGACTGTGGGCCCCATACAGAGCGTGTCCTTGCCAGATAAACTTCCCGAGGTGAGCACTAGCAGACGGAGGACGGCTTCTGTGCTCCTGCACTCCAGACCCTATGCTCCTGTTGATGCAGCCTCCACTGGAATCAACTTCTGATGCCTGTTCTTTGCTGGTTGATAGTGAGTCTGCGGTGATGTGATGTGTGGGCTTCTCCTAAGCCCTCGGGAGGTCTGAGCCTGGTCTCATCCGAGAGAGAGCACTTCTGCTTGGCCTGGCCCAGCCCAAAGGCCAGATGTGGATGTGGGTGCTCGGAGTGCGTGAGCTGCAGTCGGGGCTCTGAGGTCAGTTCTTGGGTGACTGGGTGCTTTTCCTTCTGTATCCTCTCGGCATCCTTGGGGTTTTTGAAAGTCAAGCTGCCTCCACTGTGCTGGGAGCCAGGAGGGACAGGAGAGAGAAGGGATGTGTGCACTCCCTGTCCCAGCCATCCCCTGCCGAGGGGCCTTATCCTGAGAGCCAGCGTGGGCAGCTGTGCCCCGAGGCTCTGTGCATCCCAAAGGGCTGCGGGGGGTCCTTGGAGAGCTGAGGGCTCCTCTGTCCACCATCAGGCAGCCCCCATGCCAGGACCTGGAAGGGCGCCGTCTGCCTCACCACTGCTGTCCTCTCCACCCTGGCAAGGACTTCCCAATGGCACAGGCAGAGGCAGGGTGTGGCTCCACCAGACCATCACCTCTAGGTGTGCCTGGAGCCCAGAGGGACCGCAGAATCCTTCTTGACACAGGGCTCTAGGAAGCTACCACCTGGCCAGAGTTCACCTTTCCATCTAAAGCTCTTGCCACTGCTGGTCTATGCCAGCCATCTGAGTGCCCCCTTTGGGCTGAAGCCAAGCTCCACGCCCAGTTCTCATCTCCCTGATCCCCAAAGCTGGCTGGGGCCAAGACTGGACATCTGCACTCAGCCCGGCTCAGCTGGTCAGCCCTGCCCGAGTCCATCCTGGGGTGGGGATTGTTCGATGGACCCCTCCATCCCTTGGAAATGAAAATCCCAGAGGGCCAGGGTGAGAAGTCGGACACGGAAAGCAGCTGCTCGGCTGTGCCCTGGACAGAGCCCCTGGAGAGCTGGGTTTTGGTGAGAGCAGGGCGTATTGCGGGGCCATGGGGGCAGGTCTGCAGGGCAGGGCAGGTGGGGGAGTCCTGAGGAAGCCCTGCATAGGGGGCATGGTGCCAGTGGCAGGGCCAGACCCATTCCAAGGGTTCCAGTAACACAGGAGAGCACTGGGCTGGGGCAGTGGGGGCAGGATGGAGAGGAGAGGGTGCCAGCCCAGGTGGCTGCCCTAATTCTCATGCAGGCACATCCCCCGTCCCTGCCCCACCGGTAACTGTTGGTCACCTTCATGGGCCTTTCCAGAATGACCTGGTCCCAGCTGGTGCAGATCTAGGGTTTAAGGAGAGTCATGGGCAGGCTGAGCATGGCTTCTGCAGAGGGCAACCAAGGGCTCAGAGCCCTGAGGAGGGGGAGATGGGCAGGGAACTCCATAACGAGACCTTCCAAGCACAGCCTGAGGGGCTTAGTGGGGTTGGGGCAAGATCCTCGTGGGTGGGGTGCCAGCAGGCCTGGCCCAGGCTGGGCAGTGTGCCCTATGATGGTGAATCCAGGAACAGAAAGGGGAGGACAGGGAAAGGCTGGTGCTGTGACCACAAGCCATGCCACACGACTGGGTATGAACCCTCCTGGGCATAGACCCTCCTGGGCATGGGCTCTCCTGGGCATGAAGCTTTCTGCTTATGGACCTTCCTGGGCACAGACCCTCCTGGGTATGGACACTTCTGGG
>NW_022437775.1:0-22265 GCF_009761245.1 Sapajus apella
CACAAGCACGGACTGACAGGTTCTCCACTCATTACACAAGCACGGACTGACAGGTTCTCCACTCATTAGAGCTTCAGCTTTCAAATCAGAATACTGAAGTTTTCTACAACAGATCCCATACATATTTTGTTTGACTAATACCTAAATATTTTCACTTTTTGGTGCCATTACAAATGGTAATTTGTATTTGAAATTTGATTTTTTTGGAAAAATTTCTATTTGACGTAAATCCTTTGAATTTAATAAAGAATGGTAACAACTGGTACATATATTATTTCAAAATATTTTCACTAAGCACCAAGTAGAACAATTCCCAATAATCTTTTCACTGAGAACCCATTTGAAAGAATGCTTAAAACTTAATCTGTTTATTTAGGTTTTTAATAAAAAAATCTAAAGCTGCCAGAGTTTCTAATCACCACGTGATGACCAGGTTAACAACCTTGAGGTCATCTAGTATAAGCTTTCAAGAGCTTGGTTTAACCTGTACATTCTCACTGAGGGGATGTGTTGGCCTCAGCCTGGTAATCACAGGTCCATGTGCCAGACACCACATGTGCCCACGTGCACACACACACAGCAATAAGCAATGTGTATCAGTGATGAAGAAGATATGGTCCCTGTAGATGTAACAGGAATGCTGTCTACCTGTCTTGGGCGTGCAATTAGTGACGGGTTCCGGGATGGACACACAGCGCCAACCCACAAGGGAGAGCCGGCAAGGGCAGCAGAAGACAGAAGCCCTGTGCCCGGGACAGAGCAGAAAGGGTGTGGAGAGGCTTCCGGGACCAGGCGGCATCCAGGTCAGACCAGGGGCTGGAGTGGATGTCGGCGCGTGTGGGGTGGGGCCTTCGAGGCTCAGGAAGACAAAAGGAGCCAGCGTGGGGCCACCTCACACACCAGCCCGTTCTCAGGCCGGCAGCCTCTGCTCTCACTCCGGTCAGCGCCAAAGGTGCAGGGATATTTGCCATGGGCAGCGACCATCTGGGGCCAGTGGCGCCGATGGTAAAGGAATTTATCAATTCAGTTGTAGGTCAAGAAAGGCAGCTTGATTAGAGAAAGTATGAAAATATGCTGCAAGAAAGCAGCGGGCAGATCAGCGAGAGAGGGGCTGGCTACAAGGAGACAGACAAAGGCTTGCTGGGGGTTTTACGGGATGGGGCCTGTGCACTGAGCTGGAGAGGGCTTTGTGCAGTGAGCTGACGTGCGTGTTTCTATGAGCCGAGGGTCTGGTGACGAGCTGAGCGCAGCGAGACGAGCTATCCGTGCAGGAAGGCTGTGTGTCCTGCGCCACGAAGGCAGCAGCTTCACGGCTCGTCTGCCTTCTCTTGGTGCTTCCCCCGACTCCTTTTCCCTAGTTAGGGCTCCATGGTATTGGCAGACGCCTGCTGAGGGTGGCCGAGGAGCCCGGAGGGGTGTTGGCTGGCCTTTGCTGCTGGACACTGATGTCCTGCGGCTCATGCGGCCAGTGCCTCAGCTTTGTCAAGTGCCTCTGACCGGCGCGTTGCTCCGCTGTAATTCTTCTTTAATTCCAAGACCTCTTGCATGTTATTCAAGTATTCACATCAGGAAATGAGCCGATGTCATGACCTCTTTAACAGCCAGCTTTGGTTTGTTTTTTTTTAACAGATAATTGCAGTCTTCTGTATTACAACAGCCAGAAACTTCTGGACACACTCATCAGCACCCGTTGGAATTTCTTCCTGATCAGTGCTATTGACAGAATCCTGACTCACCAGAGAAGCAAAGCAAGCCTCAAACGATGGCTCCAACGTATCCACCGAAGGGCTGGTGGAAGGCCTCAGAGAGCCTGGAGCTTCCCGAGGGAGCACAGCCTGGCCCAGGAGCCCCGTGGGGGCGGTGGGACCCCCGTGGCTGGCCAGAGAACGTCCCACTCTCAAAGCTGCTGTGTCTGGAATCAAAATGTAATTACTGCAGATATTTAGAAAATCAGTTGACCTTCCTGTAAACTTTGCAGTCTGTGCCCTTGTCTCATCACTTGCAAGTTCTAGGGCTTTCTGTTCTGTTCTTGACCAGTCTTGGGATTTTTACACAGGCGATCACAATTTGTGAACACAGACAATCTTCTTGTTTTCTACTCGGTCTGTATCCCTTTTATTTCCTTTTCTTGTTGTTTTCTCTTCCTTGTGTCACTGTTTTTGTGACCACACGATACTTGCACATGTTGATGGGTACAGAGTGACAGTTCCAACCCTGTATACGACGTGCAATGATCAGATCAGGGTGATCCGCGTGCCCGTCACCTCTAACGTTCATCATTTCTTTGTCTTGGGATCATTCAAAATCCCCTCTTCTAAGCTGCTTGAAAATAGACAATAAATTGCTTAGTTACCGTCGCCTTGCAGAGGGTAGAACACTGGGACTCACTCCTCCCGTCTGGCCAGGCTCTACCTTCACTAACGAGCTCCGGCCATTTCCTCTTGCTCCCTACCCTGCCCAGCGAGGTTCCACAGATGCGTGAGAACGTGTGGTATTTGTCTTTCTGTGCCTGGCTTATCTCACTTAACATAATGTCCTCCACACCCATCCATGCCATGAATAAAAGAACTTCATTTATTTAATAGTTAAATAATATTCCATTGGATGTGTACACCACAGTTTCCTTGGCCATTTATCTGTTGTTGAGCGTGTAGGTTGATTCAATATTTTGCCAATTGTCAATAGTGCTGCAATAAACCTGGGAGTGCAGATACCTCTGTGACTTACTGATTTTCTTTCACTAGGTATGCATGCGGCAGCGGGATTCCTGGATCACACGGTACTTCTAGAGGAACGTCCATGGTGCTGATTTACATTCGCACCGTGTCTAAGGGTTCCCTTTTCTCTGCATCCATGCCAGCCTTTGTTATTTCTTTCTGATAATGGCCATTCTAACTGGGGTGATACCTTACTGTGGTTTTGATTTGCAGTTCTCTGATGATGGGGGTGATGAGCATTTTTTCATATACCTGCTGGCTGTTTTTATGTCCTCTTTTGAGCAATAGCTATTCTGTTTATTTGTCCATTTTTAAATTGGATGGTTTTTGTTTTTTTGCTGCTGTGTTGTTTGAGTTCCTTGTATCTTCTGGATATTAATCCCCTGGACGAATGGTTTGGAGGTCTTCCTTCCATTCAGTAGTTTCTCTTCTCACTCTATGGCTATTTCCTTTGCTGTGCAGTTTTTCAGTTTGATACAATCCCATTTGTCTGTTTTTGTGTTTGTTGCCTGTGCTGTTGAGGTCTCCACAAAATCCTTGCTCAATGTCCTGAAACATTTCCCTGTTTTCTTCTAGTTATTTCATTGTTTCAAGTCTTGCATTTAAGAGTTTAATTCATTTTGACTTGATTGTTGCGTTTGGTAAGAGTGGTCTAGTTTTGATTTTCTGTATAGAGATGTCCAGTTTTCCCAGCGTTATTTGTTGAAGAGACTGTTTCTTCCCCAGTGAGTGTTCTTGGCACCTTAGTATCAAACCAGTTGGCTTTAAATACGTGAATTTACTTCTGCGTTCTGTATTTTGTTCCACTGGTTTATGTGTTTTTATGCCAGTATCATGCTATTTGGTTACTGCTGCTTTGTAGTATATTTGAAGTCAGATAGTGTGAGGCCTCCAACCGTGCCCCTTCTGCTTAGGAGGGCTTTGGCTGTTTGGCATCTTTTGTGGTTCCATATGAATTTTGGGATCAGGGTACTGGAGTTGTTTGGCCCGTGGAGTGCGTGTGTCCGCTGAGTCACTGCTGTTTCCCTGGGATGTGGAGTACATCAGCTCGCTCGGGGATGTGCAGCTGTTCAGCTTGGCCAGGGCACTGATTCCCCAGGGAGCAATGTGTCACTTTAACTCAGTTCTGAAGGACTCTCTGCAGCCCAGACACCATTCCCTAGGAAGCAGGTCACTACTGCAGCTGGGTACTAGGATGCTTGGCCACCCTGGGTGGCGGCAGCACCACTTCCTGGGAGTCAGGACACTGCTTCAACGTAGGAACCAGGGAGGTGTGACTGCTCTGGGTAGCCAGGGCACTGTTTCCCTGGGGTGCCTGGTGTTGAGGGGCAGGGCTTAGCACTGACTGGGAGGGGTGTGGAATGTCTCCCACAAAGCCCTGCGTCCTATCCTTGGGAAGCAGTGTGCAGCTGCTATTCCAGTCCCATGGGACAGGGTGCGGGCATGACCAGGAAAGGTACATGGAGCCACTGTCAAAGCATCAGTGGAGGGAGTGTGTGGCTTCAGTGGAGGGAGTGTGTGGCTTCAGTGGAGGGAGCGTGTGGCTTCAGTGGAGGGGGCGTGTGGCTTCAGTGGAGGGGGCGTGAGGCTTCAGCCAAGGGGCCCCTCAGGGCAGGGCCCAGCCACAGCCGAGAGATGTAGGCAAAGCCGTTTTTCCTAAGCACTGTTTCTTCAGGGGGGAATGTGCACTTTCAGTTCAGGACTGGGTCTGTTGGGGAGGGGGAAGAGAGAGAGGTGGACCCACTCCATCATTGCTTGGCCCCAAGGGAAAGGGTGTAACAGCTGCTCACAGCTCAGCTTGGGACGTTGGGCCACCAGGAAGGGTGGCTTGGTGGCAGCTGAACCTCAGGTGTGAAGGGGTGCCATGGCTATCACCTCGGGAGCAAGACACACTCCAGGAGTCATCCTCATCCCAACACAGAGTATGTGATGGAAACAAAACATGTCAGGACCTCCAAACGTGTGATGCCAGAGGGAAGGTTAAACACTGAGATAGACACAGAACACGGCCATCTTTTCACCCAAATATGTAGTCAGCACTTTATGATCTTATGCCAAATCATCACTCATTCGCCAGACCTCCGCAGAAAGGCAAAAGACACCAAACATCCTGAAGCCTCACAACCTTTCAAGGGTGCCTATCTGCTTAAAAAAGGACGTGTCAGTTGTAACTTTAGGTCTGCACTCTATGTCCAGCTCCTAAAACTGGAGGCTGCCAGTTTCCGCACTGAGGATGCCCGTCTTCCTGGATATAGAACAAAGACAAGATGAGATCAACCATTCTTCTGCCCACCCGCCACCCTACCTGCCTTCACCCTGTAAGAATGTGTAAATTCTAAACCTACCTCCTGAAAACCTGTTTGGATAACATCAGACACAAACACGTCTGTGACTTGTGTTTTTCCCCCCGACACACCCCCAAGCTCTGGCTTAATAAACCTTGATTGATTGAGAGTCCTGTGCCAGTCACTGACTTTGGTTAATAGGTAACACAGTAGCTGTGGGGGCCACAGAGTGTAAACCAAAAGTATCTGAGACAAGTCTCAATCAGTTTGGAAGGTTTTTTGCCAAGGTCAAGGATCAGGGTCTGTGACCCGGCCTCTGGAGGTCCTGAGAACATGTGCCTGGGTGGTTGGGTCACAGCTCGATTTTGTAAATTTTTGGGGGGCAGAAGATACAGTCAGACATCAGTCAATACATGCAAGGTATACACTGGTTTGGTCTGGAAAGGCAGGACATCTAGAGGGGTGGGGTGAGAGGGCTTCCAGATCATAGCTATATTCAAAGACCTGCTGATTGGCAATTGATTGAAAGAGTTAAATTTTGCCGAAAGAGTTGAAATCAACAGAAAGAAATGCCTGAGGGTAACAGAAGTGGGGCTTGTGGAAGCCAAGGTTCTTGCTGTGCAGGTGAAGCATCCAGGTCTCGGGCTTCAGAGACAGCAGATGGTAAGTGTCTTCTTTTCAGTCCTGGAAAGGTGCTAGACTGTCCTGAAAAGACTTACTAAGACAAAGAGATTCTCTACAGAATGTAAATTTCCCCCACAAGAGACACCTTTGCAGGCCCACTTAAAAACACATCAAATAAATACATGTTTTGGTAACATGTGCTGATTTCTTTCTGGGCCTGATATTTGTCACATGACACTATACCACAGTCAGCTGGAATTTGGTGTATTATTGCTACAAAGAGTCCCCTCCTTCAGTCTTAAGATCTCTGTTTTAATGTTAATGCTGGTCAGCTGTGCCTGAATTCCAGAGGGAGGCAGGGGTGATGAGGCCTGTCCAGCACACCCTTCCCATCATGGCCTGGGGATGTCTTTGGCTGAAAGGGGAGTCCATCAGTCACTTGGCAGGCTTAGGAGTTTACTTTTGGCTTACAGGGTCAGGGCACAGTGTCAGCTTCTTCTGTGGGGAGCACAGCAGCGTGGACTCCGAGCAGCTCCCTCTGCCATGCTTAGTCCCTGTGAAGACTACGGGGACCCCAGAACTGAAGGTGTGCGAGATGTTGATGGGGGCTTCTGGGACCCTTATGTTCCTCCCGCTGCAGGGAGCCATCCTCCTGGGTCCCAGTGGATGCTGGTTGGGGGATGGGCTGGTGGAGGCCTGGTGTTTCCTTCCACCCTCTACGTGGCCACCCTGAGTTTCTGTGCTCACCAGGGTTCTGTTACTCCTTCCATGCACTTGGCGGTCTTTTTAAGTTATTTTTGTTAAAATGTAGTTGCTTATTGGCTGTTTTGGCTGCCTTTGTGGAGGGTGTTAAAATGCGCTCTGAATGAAAGGAACCCCCTAAACAGGCTTTGTGTGAGCAACATGGCTGTTTATTCACTTGGGCGCAGGAAGGCTGAATTCAAAAAGAGTCAGCAGAGGGCTGCGGGATAGGAGGTGGTTTTATAGGTTTGGGGTGGGCAGTGTAAAGTTACAGAAGTTACAGTTCAGGGTGGATTTTGCAAGCTGGGAGGGGGTCGTAGGTTCTGGATTCACGAGGTTGACCTATCAGTTGAGCAAGGTTGATTACAAAGTCCAGTTGCCTTATCAGTTGAGGCGGGAATAAGGAACAATAGAAGAATGTCTCAAAGTTAATTAGGCACCCCACAGGTTGGTCATTCTTCCCTTTTATGGTTTTCTGGTTACTTCAGACTTTCTAGTTCCAGGAACTCACCTGGAGGTGTATGTGCAGGTCACAGAGGTTATCATGCTGTCCATGGTGCAGTCTGTCAGCCTAAAAGATCTTACAGAGGCGACGCGTGCTGAGGGCTCTGGTCAGCCATCTTGCTGGTGGTCTGGCCCTGTCTTGGCTTATTGTGCCTGCTAGGAATTCCAGTGTGATGCTGATTAGGGTGGTGAAAGGCAACATCCT
Source organism: Sapajus apella (assembly GCF_009761245.1). Classification (NCBI taxonomy): domain Eukaryota; kingdom Metazoa; phylum Chordata; class Mammalia; order Primates; family Cebidae; genus Sapajus; species Sapajus apella. The sequence continues at coordinate 7,077 of NW_022437775.1, forward strand.
TCGTTTCTCCCTTATCTTAGCAGGAAAACTTCTAGTTTCTTGATATTACATATATGAGCTATAGGTTTCTGAAGATGTCCATTATCAAATGGAGGAATGCAAACCAAAATTAAATTCCTGAGCGCCACAACTGATTGATGGACTCCCTCTCAACCAAGGACATTCCAAAGTTAAACTGAAAAACTAGTTCAGGCCAAGAAAAGGGGGTCAGACAGGCCTCATTATACCTGCCTCCCTTTGGAATTCAGGCACAGCTGACAAGCATGAACATTAACATAGAGATCTTAAGACAGACAAAATGGACTTTTTGTAGCAATAAGACACCAAATTCCAATCTGACTTTAGTATAGCATCACATAACAGATAGCAGGTCCTAAAATAAATAGAAGTATTTTACCCCAAAATATAATTCTTTGACTTGTTTTGAGATGGCCCTGCAAAACTCTTTTGTGGGGAAAGTCTACATTCTGTAAAGAATCCCCTTTCTTTTCCAGGTCTTTTTCCTGATCCAGGAGAGAATTAAGTAACAGTCTGGAACATTTTCAGGTCTGATAAGAGCTCAGAAGCCTGCTACCTGGAGGCTTTATCTGCATAATAAAAACCTTGGTCTCCACAACTTCTTATCTTAACCCAGACATTCCTTTCTATTGATTCCAGGTCTTTAGATAATAGCTTAACTCTTTCAACAAATTGTCAATCAGACAATCTTTTAATCCACCTATGACCTGGAAGGCTGTGCACTGAGTTGTCCTACCTCTCAGACCAAACCAATGTGTACCTCACATGTATTGATTAATGTCTCATGTCTTCCTAAAATGTATAAAACCTAACTAGCCTGACCACCCTGAGCACATGTTCTCAGGAACTGGGGCTGTGTCATGGGCCATGGTCCTCACATTTGGCTCAGAATAAATCTCTTCAAATATTTTACAGAGTTTGACTCCTTTTGTTGACAGGCAGTACCTCTCCCTACCTAGTTCTACTTTGCTGAGACTTTTTATCATGAATGAGTGTTGGAATTTGTTAAATGCTTTTTCTGCATTATTGAATATGATCATACATTTTCCATTTTTATCTTATTGACGTGGCACATTATATTAATTGATTTTTAATGTTGAACCATCCTTGCATGCCTAGAATATATCATACTTAGTTGTTATTGTATATTCATTTCCTGAGGCGGCCTTAACAAAGTGCCACAACTAGGAGGCTTAAACAACAGTATTTTATTCTCTCACAGTTCTGGAGACTAAAAGTCTAAAGTCTGGTTGTCAGCCAGGCCACGTTCTCTCTGGAGGCTCTCAGGAAGAACCTGTTCCAGGCGTCTCTCCTGGCCTCGAGTGTAGCTGGCCATCCTGCTGTTCCTGATCTTGTACAAACATCACTTGGGACTCTGCCTCCGTCTTCATACGACCATCTTCCCTGTGTGTCTCCATTTCTGAGTCTCTTTTCCTCTTTATAGAAGGACACCAGACATTTTGGATTAGGGCCCATCCTAATGACCTCATTGTAACTTGACTATATCTGAAATTACTCTGTTTTCAAATAAGTTCACCTTCACAGGGACCAGGGTTTAGGACTTTCGAGTATCTTTTGAGAGACTATAATTCAGCCTAGCAGTTGTAGTGTGTAATATTTTTAAACATTGTTGGATTCCATTTCCTAATAGTTTGTTGAGAATTTTTATATCTATGCTCATGAGAGGCATTAGTCTGTAGGTTTCCTTTTTGATAAAGTCTTTATCTGGTTTTGGTATTAGGGTGATGCTAGCCATGGAGAATGAGTTAGGAAGTGAGCCCTCTGCTCCTGTTTTCTGGAAGAGATTGTGGAAAATTCCTATAATTCCTCCCTTAAATGTTTAGTGGAATTAACCAGTGAAGCCATCTGGGCTTGGTGGTTTCTGTTTGGGGAACTTATTAAGTTTCATTTACTTACATTTATATATTCTAACATATATATAGGCCTGTTAAAATTATTCCTCTTTGTGAGTTTTGGTAGTTTGTATCTTTCAAACAATTGTTCCATTTCATCAAAGTTATATAATTTGTGGACATAGTTTTCATAGTATTTTTTTGTGATTCTTTTAATATTTATGGGAGAAGTAGTGGTGACTCCTTTTTTATTTCTGATGTTAGTAATTTGCGTTTTCTCTCTTTTTCACTTGGTCAGCCTGGCTAGACATTTGTCAGTTGTATTGGCCTTTTTGAAAAAGGTTTGAAAAACCAGGTTGTGATCCCATAATTTTCTCTCTTGTTTTTCTGTGCTCAATTTTATTGATTTCCAATCTGATTTTTATTATATCTGTTATCCTGTTTGCTTTAGGCATAAATTATAATATTTCTGCAGTTTCCTGGGATGGAAGCTTAGGTTACTGAATTTAGGTATTTCTTCCTTTATAACATAAGCAAATGTCCTCTATCAATAGCCTACCTAGGCTGCTTTTGCTGCATCCCACAAATCTCATGAGTAGTTGTATTTTCATTTTCATTTCATCCAGAATATTAACTTTTATTTATCTTGAGAATTCTTTGACTCATGTGCCATTCCAACATGTGCTGTTTAATTCCCAGATGCATGGGGATTTTCCAGCTATCTTACTATTGATGGTTTCTAATTTTATTTCATTGTGATCTGAAAGATTCTTTGCATTTTTGTTTCTTACATTTGTTAATGTATGGTTTATGGCCCAACATGTGATCTAATTTTGTGAATGTTCCATAAGAGGAATATGTATCTTGCTGCTATTGTAATTAAATTAGTTATCCTCATTTTCCTTTGATTAGTGTTGGCATAGTATATCTTTATTATTTTACTTTCAACCTATCTAAATCTGTGTATTTTAAATGTTACTTATAGATAACGTATAATTGGATCTTGTTTTTTTATCTTTATGACAGTCTCTTCAAATTGGTCTATTTAGACCATTCATATTCAACAGGATCATTCACACAGCTGGATTAACATACATCACGTTTGCATCTGTTTCCATTTATTAATTCCACTCCTCTTTGTTTCTTCTCTTTACCACAGACACCGCTTTTTACTGTCTTCTCTGGTTTTAATGAAGCATTTTATACAATTTCAATTTAGCTCCTCTATTAGGGTGTCACTAGGGTACAGACACAATATGTTTATTTTTTTTTAAATTTTAGTGGCTGTCCTAGAGCTCAAAATACACAATTTTAACTAATATAAGTGGAACTTTGAATAACACTGTATTGCTTCATGTGAAGCACATGTACCTGAAGCAGGGCGTGTTCAGTTCATACCTATATCAGTGTTCCCAACCTGTATCAGTAAGAACACAGATGGCCTGAATGCCACTAACGATCAACTCGATCTAACTGACATTTCTGAAATAATCCATCTAATGTGTAGGATACGCATTATTCTCAAACTCTCATGGAGCACTCATCAAATCAGACCACATTCTAGGCCAGAACACATATTAACAAATGTAAAAAGTAAAAACACAAAGGATATTTCAGACCACAATGGAATAAAATTAAAAGTCAACAACAGTAAAATTAGCTTTCCCCAAATATCTGAAAATTAACCAGCGTACTTTTAAATAGCACATGGATCAAAGAAAAAATCTCAAGATAAATAAAAATTAATATTTTTAACTAAATGAAAATATCACTTATCAAAATTTGTGAGATGCAGGAAATCCAATGCTTAGCGGAATCTTAATAGCATTAAAATGCACATATTATAAAGAAATAAGTATCTATCTAAATTCAACAACCTAAGATTCCATCTCAGGAAACCAAAAAGAGAACAATTTAAGGCTAAAACAAGCAGAATAACACAAATAATAAGAACTAGATCAGAAATCAATGAAAAATAAAATGGAGAAAAATAAAGAAAACCACTTAAACCAAAAACTTTTTAAAAGAGATCAACAAAATTGGCACAAACTTCAAGCCAGACTGCACCAAAAAAAAAAAAAGAGAGAGAGAGAGAGAGAGAGAGAGAGAGAGAAAGAAGACACAAATTACTAATATCGCCAATGAAGGAGTCATCACTACTGATTCTTTGAACATTAAAAGAATATTAGGGAAACTATAACCATCCTCTGCCCGTAAATTTGATAACTAGACAAAATGAGCCACTTCCTTGAAATACAGAAACTATCAAAAATCACAGAAAAAGAAAAGAGGTTATCTGAATTGCCATGTCTACATGTATATAAAAAAGAAGTTGAATGAATAACTAATGATCTCAACCCAAAAAACACACTACTTTCAGGTAGTTTCACTGGTGAGTTCTACCAAATATTTAAGGAAGGAAAAATTAGTATCAATTCTCCCCAATCTCTTCCAGTAAAGAGAAATAGAGAAGACACTTTTTATCTCACTCTATGCTGCTAGCACTGCTCTGACACCAAGGAGACAAGGAAAGCCACAAACCAGTGTCTCCTATGAACACACACAGAACTCTGCAACAAAGCATCACAGCATATCCAACCACACGGAACATAAAGTGTCTGTACTGCTACCCAGATATCCAAGGCTATTTCAATACTCAAAAATTAATCTACCATATCAACAGGCTAAGGAAGAAAAATCACATGGTCATATCAAATGATTCAGAAAAAGCATTTACCAAATCCTACATCCATTCATGAAAAAATTCTCAGCAAACTAGGAATAGAGATGCTATTTCTCAACTTGATAAAGTTCATCTACAAGCAAACTTACAGCTACAAAGAAACATCACACTTACTGGTGAGAAGCTGGTCGCTTTCTCACTAAGATCACATACGAGACAGGGATGTTCCTGCTCACCACATCCACTCAACATTGCACTGGAACTCTTAGCAGACGCAATCATACAAGAAGAAGAAATGAAAGGTATCTATACTGGAAAGAAAGAAATGAAGAAACAAAGGAGAGAAAGTTATTTTTTACTAACAATGCTGAAACAAACAGGGGTCTATATGAAGGACAGCAAACCTAGACATGAGCCTAACACTCTCCGCCTAAATTAACCCAAAATGGATAGTAAACTATAAAATGTCTAGAAGAAAACATAGGAGGAATTCTGTGTGACCCTGGGTTTGGTGATGTTTTTAGATAGCACTCCAAAAGCATGATTCATGAAAGAAAAATTAATTTTGGATATCATTTAGATTAAAATTTTCTGCCAGCAAAAGATATTGTTAACAGACTATAAAGACAGTCCATGAAATGGGAGAAAAATCTTTGCAAAATACATGTCTAATAATTATTAAGGACTTGTATTCAAATTGTACAAAGAATTATTAAAATTTAGTAAGAAAACAACTCAAATTAAAAATGAACAAAAGATCAGAACAGACAGCTCATCAGAAAAGATACACGGATATCAAATATGCATGGGAAGTGAATATTTGTCAAGTGTGCACTTCCACATGCCTATTTGATATACATAATTATATAATTCATCATTAGAGAATTAAAAATTAAAAAATAACACACCTATTCAAATGGCTAAAATCCAACAACCTGACAATACCAAATGTTGGCGTGCACGCAGAGCAGCAGGAACTCTCACCCACTGGTGGTGGGAATGCAACATAGTACAACTGCTTTGGAAGATAGTTTGGCACTTTCTTACAAAGCTAAACATAATCTTACCATATGATCGGGCAACCATACTCCTAATGACTTACCCGACTGATTTGAAAACTTTATGTCCACAGAAAAACCTACATGTGAGTTTTCATAGCAGCTTAATTCATAATCACCAAAAATTAGAAGCAACAAAGCTATCCTTCAACAGGTGAATGAATAAGCAAATTTCGGTACATCCATACAATGGAATATTATTCAGCACATGGACACAGGGAGGGGAGCACTACACATTGGGGTCTGTTGGGGGGAAATAGGGGAGGGACAGTGGGGGATGGGGAGTTGGGGAGGGATAGCATGGGGAGAAATGCCAAATATGGGGTGATGGGGAGGAAGGCAGCAAATCACGCTGCCACGTGTGTACCTATGCAACAATCTTGCATGTCCTTCACATGTGCCCCAAAACCTAAAATGCAATAAAATAAATTTTTAAAAAAAGTAAATTAGCTGTCAAGCCACAGAAAGATGTGGAGACACCTTAAACATATACTGATAAATTAAAGAAGCTAGTCTGAAAAGTGATGTACTATACAGTGGTTATAAAGTGTGTATCAAACATTATTATCTAACATGGAAAATATCAATGGTTGTCAGGGGTTTGAGGGCGATGAAGGAAGTTAAAAAGGTGAAGCAAAGGAATGTTTAGAACAATAAATCTATTCTTTAAGTACTATATGCTGCACGATGCTGTAAGGGTGGATACTCGACATTAAGCAATTCTCAAAATCCATAGTACTTTAGAGAATAAAGGTAAATTTTAATATATGCAAAACTTTAAAAAGTCATTTAGGAGGTTTGAGGCTCTGAAGAAAGAATGCAAACTATGACAAAACATCTATTTCAAGTGCATGAAACAATCTCACTGAAGGGAGTGGAAAGAAAAGGTGCTGACCTAAATAACCTTGGAAATGAGTGTTGCCTGTAAGACCGAAGGCAAAGGACACTGCACGTAAGCACTGCACTCTACTTGATAGTGTCACATCACAGGCATGAGGGTGAACAGCTCTGATGCCGCTATACATGTATGCTGAAGCTGGACAATTAGGCTAATGGATGGCAGAGGGGGGTGCCAGGGTTCTCACTGGGAGAGATAAGCAAGGGAAGGAAGCTAGAATAATCTGCCCCCTCTGCTTCCAGGTGAACCTGCCCCGTGGCCATCTGCAGTCTATCTCTGTGTCAACAGATAGTTGCATGAGCCTCAGAGGGGGTGTGTGCGGCTGGGAGGACGTGTCTAGCTGCAGCCCACCCCTGCCCTGCGGCAGCCCCCACACCCCCGGCTTCATGGGCCCTGGTGACCACCCCAAGTGACTGCACCAGGACCCCCATTAGCTGGTTCCGGTCACCTTCTAATCCTGGAAGGCGGTTCTTCTGATGGATGTTGTCATGTGCTACTTTAATGCACCCCTGAAACTCCCACAGGGATTTTGATGGGGCCGCCTCGTTAATAGACTAGTTTTCCACTGGCCACCACTCACGAGTCAGCACAAACTCAAACAGGAAAACCACATGCAAGTCAGCCCACCACGAAGGTGCTTTGTCTTTTCCTCCTTCAGTCGGAGAATCACGCCTGTAATTTCAGCACTTTGGGAGGCAGAGGAGGAAGGATCACTCGAGCTCAGGAGTTCAAGACCAGCTTGAGCAGCATAGCCAGACCCCATATCTACAAATAATTTTAAAAATTAGCCAGGTGTGGTGGCATGCACCTGTAGTCCCAGCTACTAGGGAGGCTGAGACGGGAGGATCGCTCAAGCCTGGGAGTCCGAGGCTGCAATGAGCAGTGATCACTCCACTGCACTCCAGCCTGGGTGACAGAGCAAGACCCTGTCTCAAAAAACAAACAACAAACAAACAAAAACAAAACAGTGACAGCCTTCCAAATAGGGTGCCCTCCATTCTCCCCGGACCTGCTGTCCATAAACCAAGCAGCTTCTTGCTGATCAGTTGAGAGTTATTCACTGATCAGTTGGGCACTGTTTTCATGGTGACAGAATCCGGAAGCTCCTTAGAGGATTCCAACGTCAGTCCTCCGGGAAAAGAGGCTCTGCTCGTGGGGTGATGAGCTCCTCCTACATTCCCCCAGGAGCACATACCTGCACCTGTGTACATAAATTAAGTAAACTTTCCATTTTATTCTGGAATTCTGCACACTGGCCTCTCCATTGGAGTGTTTCTGGCATCACTTAAGACATTCTAGGTATTTCAGGTTCTGGGGTTATTTTATGTCCTTAGTCATAGAAACAGTCTCAACCAAAGCCTATGGCCTGCAAATGTCTCTCAGCCAGAAATTTTCCTGCCCAACATTGCAGTTGTCACCACTGGATGGGGCTCACAGGCTTTGCTGTGAGTCCGGTCTGCCCCACACAGGGCTGGACCACACAGAGGACGCGTGCTGTGCTCCTGCTTCTAACTGGGTGTTCATTCAAGGGGCAAGCCCTTTCTGTCCACCAGGTGCTTCATATTCTCTCAAATTAATGACCTCTGTGGGCTTGAAAAAGGCTACTGGCTCCATTTAGCATGCCCAGCCAACGCTGGCCGAAGGGTAGATGCACCTGCTGAGATGCTTTGGCTCTGTCCCCACCCACATCTCATCTAGAATTATGACTCCCACAATTCCCATGGGTCATGGGAGAAACCCAGTGGGAGGTGACCGAATGATGGGTGCAGGCCTTTTCCTTCTCATAATAGTGAATGAGTTTCACCTGGTTTTAAAAATGTGCAGTTCCCTGCACAAGCTCACCCTCTCTTTGCCAGCTGCCAACCATGTACATGACTTGCTCCTCCTTGCCTTACGCCAAGGCTTCCCCAGCCACGTGGAAATGTAAAACCTCTTTCTTTTGTAAATTGCCCAGTCTCAGGCAGGTCTTCATCAGCAGCATGAGAACGGACTAACACACCTGTCTTCTGTTTCACATGTGGCCCTAGGGAAGCATCTCCCAGCCAGATGCAGAATCTGCCCCCGTGACACATTCAGGTACAGCAGGTGCAGCCCCGGCACATAAAGTCTGCTCAAACGTTCTGATTTTCATCTGCACGTGTGCCTTCACCCATCGGCCTCTGCTTCCTGCACTCTCCCACCCTAGCTGTAGCTTCTACGGAGACTTCACCAACAGGTGTGGAATCGCAGTAGGAGAACAGCCTATTGCTGTGTATTTATCTGGAAGCAAAAACGCCACGATGACCAATGTATGACCCCCACAAACCAAGGTGTTCTTTAGACGTCGCCTGCGCAGAGAGAACCTTTTATAGAGATGTTTATTAACCTGACCAGCAGTCACACAAAAGTCTCCAGATGTGAGCAGCTGCACATGTTCTATCCTACAAGCTTGCTAGATAAAGAATTCTTTCTGACTGGACGTGGTGGCTCACGCCTGTAATCCCAGCACTGTCGGAGGCCGAGGCGGGTGGATCACTTGAGGTCAGGAGTTCAAGACCAGCCTGGCCAACATGGTGAAACCCCGTGTCTACTAAAAAATACAAAAGTTAGCCAGTCATGGTGGCACGTACCTGTCATCCCAGCTACTCGGGAGGCTGAGGCAGAAAAATCACTTGAACCCAGAAGGCAGAGGTTGCAGTGAGCTGAGATTGAGCCACTGTACTCCAGCCTGGGCGACAGAAGGAGACTCCGTCTCAAAAAAAAAAAAAAAAAAAAAAAGAATGCTTTCTGGAGGGCAGGTGGCTCGGTGGCTTCTGTTCATAAGTCCCTGCTCTGTATTTCTTTGTTGCCTCTTTCTTCAGCCTCTCAGCTCCCTGGGCCTTTGAGGGTAGGTCTGCACTGACCTGCTCACCCTGGAGCAATCTCAGTGCATGGGGCTCTCATGTCAAGGAGTCCCGGAAACATTTCTTCTGCATCCCTGACCATTTTAGCCACTCGTGGGTGTGTGGCGTTGGGTCCTCAGCCAGGCGTCAGGTCAAAGACACAGATCCTCTCACCAGTCAAGCTCTCGTCTTGACTGGACCGCAGGATCGTCACTGGAGGCCACTGGAGGCCACTGGAGGCCAACTCACTCATGGTCATCTTTGCTCTCTAGTGTTTTCTATTTCTCCAAACTGGATGAATGTAGCCTTCAGTGCTGGGGCAACGGGAACTCATCAGCTCCAGCTTCTGAGAGTCCTGTCGTAAGAGCTTTTTAACCCCGTTAACATCTGCTTTGCTCTGCCCATGCCTTTCTTCCTTCCTTTCTTTCTTGCTTTCTTTCATTCTTGTTGCCCAGGCTGGAGTGCAATGGCACAATTTCCGCTCACTGCAACCTCTGCCTCCTGGGTTCAAGCAATTCTCCTGCCTCAGCCTCCCAAGTAGCTGGGATTATAGGCACATGCTACCACACCTGGCTAAGTTTTGTATTTTTAGTAGAGCCAGGGTTTCACCATGTTGGTCAGGCTGGTCACGAACTCCTGACCTGGGATTACAGACGTGAGCCTCCGCGCTTGGCCTTATTTTTCGCTTTTTAAAATTAGAGATGAGGTCTTGCTATGTAACCAGGCTGTTCTCAAACTCCTGGCCTCAAAGGGTCCTCCCACCTCAGCCTCCCAACGTGCTGGGATTACAGGTGTGAGCTACCACACCTAGTCATGTTCTTCCTGTTTCTTAATAACTTTTGAAGGGTGTCCACCCGCCGGGATGGGTTCCTTCACTCTCACGTCTGACTTCCCTCAGTCTTTTGCAAAGCAGTCTGAATGTCTCCACGATCTGTTGTTTCAGCACAACTTGGATCTCCCAGAACCCCGGGTTGGTGCAATGTCAGGACTCACCCCAACATCTTCCTCCCCTTCCCCTCGAACTTCCCCGACGGTCATGGCCCTGAGGTGACCACCTCAGCCTCACTACCCATCGGCTCAGCCTCAGAACCTCTCTCTTGCTTTCATTTTAGCTTTTACTGAAAACAATCACTCACAGTGGACCCATATGAAGTGCCACTAGTGATCCAGGAAGCAGAGAAAAGTCATGACATTACAAGAAAAAAGTTGAATTGTTTGATACGCACTGAGGTCTGCAGGTGCGGTGCCGCCATTCCAGACAGACGATTCATCTTGTCAGCAGAAGACAGAAAACCTAATGATATTGATAATCAGTATGGTACTGTGGATGCATTTTCTCTTATGATTTTCTTAATGATAGTTTCTTTTCTGTCGCTTACTTTATTGGAAGAATACAGTGTCTAATACCTAGGACACACAAAACAGGTGTTAAGTGTTCATGTCACCAGCGAGGCTCCCATCAGCGGGGGGCTGTTAGCAGGTAGTGGCTGGGCGCTGTAAGTGTGGTAACAGCCTGTCATTGTAATTGTCCAAAGCGAGAGTGGCCTTGAGGACCGTGTTCTTCTCAGTCTGGTGAAGCTCTTGGAGCTGAAACTGGAATTCACTGGAACGACCGTGACGCGCTGAAAAGTGGAGTTTGGACAAAGGAGCGATGAGAGGGCGGAGGCTGGAGGGACTGTCTTCTCCTTTCACGTAACCAAGAGATGGCAGAGCTCCCTTGCTTTTGTTACTTTGTATTTATTTCCTCATGCGTCTGGCCAGCCGGTTCTCGGGGATTTGGATCCATCATTTCCAAATTCTGTTGGAAACTTCTCCCACCTGTGACTGACCACAGCGTGGCTGCAGTTCCACACCACACGTGACCCGTGGCCGCACAGAAACCAGAGGTCCTTCTTCCCCTGCCGTCTCACTGACGCTGTCCCCAAACCACGCGTTTCAGTGAGTCTGGGTCATTCTGCTGAATTTCACTTCCAACAACTCCAGAGCTTCAGCCAAATGTGAAGACAGAGAAAACAGTCAAGGCCACTCTCTCCCTTCTGACGCCAGTCACGAGTTCCAGGAAGCCACACCATCCTCAGGTTCTGTAATGGGGTAGGAAGACTCATAGAACCCACTGAAAGCTCGTACACTCATGGCTACAGTTTGCTACAGAAAGAGGACACAGTTTAAAGTCAGCCGAGGACGCCGCGCAGGGCAGAATCCAGGCGGGTTAGGCTTGTGCTGCCCTCTCCCTGCGTGGGCAGGCTGGTTTTGCCCTAGTGGCATGCACACGAGATGACATGCCTGCGTCACTGCCAGCCGGGGAGCTCACGCGATGCTCTCTGTCCAGAGCTTTTACTGGGGCTCCACTGTGTCGGCATGATTGACTGACTGATTGATTGACTGGTGCACTGACTGTCCACATAGTTGACCTTAGTCTCCAGCCTTCAGGAGGTGGAGTTGTGTGACCAAAGGCCCACCCTAAACCACACTGTTGGTCTTTCTGGTGGTCAGACCCCACCTGAACACTATCAAGTGTGGCCCACCCCCCCGCATCATCTTGATGGACTATCATTAGCCAAGAAAAGCAAAGGTATACAAAGACACTCCCATCAGCCCCCACATGCTCAGGGCTCAGACATGGCCTTCCGGAAGCCAGGCGAAAAACGTTAAGTTCTTTACCACACAGCATCTGAGATAAAAGTCACGCAAGGCGTTGAGGATTCCCAGGGCATCCTCACGTCCCTGTGCTGTGTGGGGGCGTCTGCCACAGGCGCCTCTGGGTGGTGGCTGTGGCAGGTGAGGTCCCGGTTGCGGGCCCAGGGTGGACCCGACGCTCCAGGCCCAGGAGCCAGAGCCTCACTTGAGCCCACTCCAGCGGCCGGGCACCAGAGCTCAGGCTGTGGACCCTGCGTTCCTGGCATCACCTCGGCTTGGCTGCCCTGATCCAACCCTCCCATAGGAAAGGGTGCTGCTGACCCAGCTCCATCTTCTCCTCATCCCCTTGTCAGACATTAGAGGGTCCTGAGGGTTCCCGGGCGCAGCTCCTAGGAAGAGGACTTATCTTTTTCCAGATTGCAGAAAGGCAGGAAGACATTGCTAGGAGTCTTCCCCACTGAGGGCGCCCTGGCCCAGAGCCTCCTCCACCGAGGAGCAGAGAAATGCGTCTACACCAAGCACAGCCCACACAGTCTGGGGCAGAAGTGAGTCGCCTCTGAGTGACCCCACCTTCCAGTGAGTCCAGGTCCGAAGAGCCAGACCACAGCAGGATGCTTTGCTCTCTAGGAAAGCAATGTTGATTTCTTTCATCTGCTGGTTTTGCTGCTATTGAGTGATCATTCCGGGGCTTAAGTGGAAATCCAACAGATTACAATTCTTAGATAATGTTCTGCAGGTTCTCAGAACAGGACTCTCCATCATTAAGGGCCTTCGTGGTCTTCTATTTGCAGAAAGTGTAATCATATTATTTTCTTGTTGTTAATTACCATAATAAAGTTATCCAGAAACACAGCAAGAACTTTGCCTTCTAAAACAATTTTACCAGTTTTCTCTTTTTTTTATTACTAAGTGGCTAAGCAATATCTCAAATGGAGACCTAATATAATTTTTAGGGTAGTGTTTTATAAATGTACATTATGTAAATGTGATTTCCACATTATTTGATTTCTGAATACTGCAAGAAGAATATTTGTGTCATTGTTATTTAACAAGTCTCTTCATCCAGGAAGCAAGGTCCTCCATCCCCCGCCCTCCCATTGATCTTTCTCCCAAGTCACAGTTTCAGTGAGTCAGGCACCCGTTCTCCGTCTCCTGTCAGCTAATGTCGGACCTTCTATTGGAGCTAATATTTCCCTCCTCACATGGAGGCTTCGTTCTCCTGCGGTTAATCTCCCTGGGGCACCCTGCTGGGACCATCCTAACCTTAACACAACGGGTGCGGGGGCCTGAGCAGGGTTCATGGGTCAGACCCACCCTCTTCAGCCCGTCTTACCCTCTCACTTGTTCCACGTGGTGACGTGACTCCCCAGTGGGTGGTATTGAAGCTTCGAATTCTAGTTCTTGGGATAGTGGTTTCTACATGAAGCTCATTTGGGAGGGAATTTCCTGGGGCCGCTGCTCCCTTTTCTTCCCGGTGCGGACCGGGGAAGGACATAATTTGGGCGTGGCTGCCTGTGAGGACCCTGCCCCAGGGAAGTCAGTGAGGGTCTTGTAGGAGCCTCTCACATCTGGGGAGACGCAGAAGTGCGGCTTTCTTCTACGGACCAAGAGATGCATATACAGCGGTCAGGAGACCAATTATGTTCAACTCACTAACTAGATTTTTAGGAAGTTTGGGAAATACTGTTGCTGCAAAGTGTCCTTCCCTTGCCCGCCCATCGCGGGTGCTGGGGTTGCCCGTGGGAGACCTGGCCTCAGTGGCGTCCGCTTCCTTCCTTCAGTCCTGAATCCAGCTCTGGCGGAGAAGCAGCTGGGGGTGGGGAGGGGATGGAAAACGTGCCCCGTAAAGAGACCCGGGCCTGACGGTGGGGCCTCCTGAGCTCACAGGACGGCCGGTAAGAACAGCAGCCGAGTGCTGGACTCCCTCCTTGTGCAGATGAAGCTGTCTGAGATCCTGGGGACCAGAGGCCGGCTGGAGTCTGCAGCGGCTTGCTGACATCACAGCCCGAATTTCCACCACGTTTCAAACTCACCCCCGTGAATCTGCACGTGTGACCCCCACGGAGGCACGAAGAGACAGCTGCAGGTGCCCAGGGGACGTTCCAGACCCCCTTTCCCTTCAGCAGCCACCTGCTCATCCCGGAACCCACCCCAAACCTTCCCTAGTGGCAGCCCTGCCTTAGGGCCAGGACGGGGAGACGGATGTGAGCCGGATCCTGGCTCCTCGTGTGGGGCCCAAAACAAGCCTGTCTGTCCTCAAAGCTGGTGCCAGGCCGCCTTCCGAGCTCAGCTCACGTGGAAGCCCCATTCACCGTCTTCCTCCTGGCAAACCGGCTGCTCACACTTGTTTCTGCAAAGCTCCTATCCTCTCCCGGGCCCCTCACCCTATCGCCTCTCAGGACAGGGTGTCCCCGAGCACGCTTTAGGGGGTGGCTGGAGATGGGACGGGGCGCTAGACATCCAGCAGGGAGCAGAGGGGACCTGAAAACACGCCAGCGGAGCCCACACAGCAACGAAGGAAGGAAGCAGGGTGCAGCCGCGTGGTGGGCTCCGAAGTCGCCCGCCGGGGAGGGCCGCAGAGTGCCTGCATGTCACAGGCCCCACCCATGTGGAGCCCCAGAAAATGCAAAGTGGGGAGTGCAGCCGCCCAGCGGAGGGCCGCGGGGTAGGGGAAGCTCGGGGCAACAGCAGGTGGCAGGCGCGGGCAGAGGAGCTGCTCAGACGCATCTCCCTGCACACCGTAAGTGCGGTTCATTGTGCAACAATTATACCCCAGTAAAGTTGTTTAAAAATGAAATAAAAGGACAACCGCAGTGGCATTCTCAGGCAGACCTGAGAAGACGGGGCACCACGGAGTGAGAACACAAGGTTTTTTTTTTAAATTGTACTTTGCGCTCTGGGGTAATGTGCATGTCCTGCATCCTGCAGGGCTGTGCCGCAGGTACACGCGTGCCATGGTGTTTGCTGTCTCCATCCCCGTCGCCTACATCAGGCATTTCTCCCGGTGCTATCACTCCCCACCCTCCCCACCCCCACTGTCCCTCCCCTCCCCTCCCCTCCACACCCCCACTGTCCCTCCCCTCCCCTCCCCTCCACACCCCCACTGTCCCTCCCCTCCCCTCCCCTCCACACCCCCACTGTCCCTCCCCTCCCCTCCCCTCCACACCCCCACTGTCCCTCC
>NW_022437775.1:22665-25657 GCF_009761245.1 Sapajus apella
TGTCCCTTCCCTCCCGCCTCCCCTCCCCTCCCCTCCCCTCCCCTCCCTTCCCCTTCACACCCCTCAACCTACCCCAGTGAGTATTTTCCTTCCCTGTGACCAAGTGTTTTCACTGGTCATCACTCGCCTATGAGTGAGAACACGTGGTGTTTGGTTTTCTGTTCTTGTGTCAGTTTGCTGAGAATGATGGTTTCTAGGTTCATCCATGTCCCTACAAAGGACACGAACGCGACAATGGTATTTTTAAAAAGGAATGACCAGGCCGGGTGCAGTGGCTTGTGCCTGTAATCTCAGCACCTTGGGAGGCTGAGGCAGGAGGATCACCAGAGGTCAAGAGTTCAAGATCACCTGGGCAACATGGGGAAACCCCGTCTCTATTAAAAACACAAAAATTAACAGGGCGTGGTGGCGGGCCCTGTAATCCCAGCTACTTGGGAGGCTGAGGTGGGAGACTTGCCTGAACCTGGGAAGTGGAGGCTGCAGTGAGCTGAGGCTGTCCAGCCTGGGTGACAAGAGAGAGACTCCATCTCAATAAATAAATTAATTAATGAATAAAAAGGAATGACCGTTTAGAATAATGACTGGAATAAAAACGTAGTAAAACACTTGGAAAACGAAGATAAGAAGATATCCCCAGAAGGCAGAACAAAAGCCCAAGGAGATGGACAAGAGGAACCAAAAAATGAATACCGAAGAAGCGGGTCGGTCTGAGAGCCCCCAGCTTCCGCTCACGGAGGTGGGGGGTCGCCCAGAAGAGAAACAAGCCCAGGCGTCCGGGGTCCTCCGACTGGAAGAGCACGCCACGTTCCCAGCCCAGTAACTGAATGAAACCCAGCCCAGCATGCGTCTCTGTGCGCTCCTCTGCTCGAGGTGGAAACGCATATTTACCCTAAAAGATTCCAGATCGGGAGAAACGAACAGACAGCAGAGTGTCCGGGATCCAGTGACGAGCACCTAAGGAGACACCTGCGTCTCTGACCAGAGCAGTCGGTTCAGGGCCGGCCGCTGGGTCCCCTCCCAGTCCTGGGTCCGTCCTCGGCCGTCCTCGGGACCTTCTGCTCCTCAGTGGCTGCAGCGGCTTGCTGCCCTCTGGGAGGCACCTCGTCATCTGCTAACGGCCACAGTTCCCCTGGCTGTTCCCCAGTGGCTTGCACCCAACTCCACACTCTCCCCAGGATGACTGTGGGCCCCATACAGAGCGTGTCCTTGCCAGATAAACTTCCCGAGGTGAGCACTAGCAGACGGAGGACGGCTTCTGTGCTCCTGCACTCCAGACCCTATGCTCCTGTTGATGCAGCCTCCACTGGAATCAACTTCTGATGCCTGTTCTTTGCTGGTTGATAGTGAGTCTGCGGTGATGTGATGTGTGGGCTTCTCCTAAGCCCTCGGGAGGTCTGAGCCTGGTCTCATCCGAGAGAGAGCACTTCTGCTTGGCCTGGCCCAGCCCAAAGGCCAGATGTGGATGTGGGTGCTCGGAGTGCGTGAGCTGCAGTCGGGGCTCTGAGGTCAGTTCTTGGGTGACTGGGTGCTTTTCCTTCTGTATCCTCTCGGCATCCTTGGGGTTTTTGAAAGTCAAGCTGCCTCCACTGTGCTGGGAGCCAGGAGGGACAGGAGAGAGAAGGGATGTGTGCACTCCCTGTCCCAGCCATCCCCTGCCGAGGGGCCTTATCCTGAGAGCCAGCGTGGGCAGCTGTGCCCCGAGGCTCTGTGCATCCCAAAGGGCTGCGGGGGGTCCTTGGAGAGCTGAGGGCTCCTCTGTCCACCATCAGGCAGCCCCCATGCCAGGACCTGGAAGGGCGCCGTCTGCCTCACCACTGCTGTCCTCTCCACCCTGGCAAGGACTTCCCAATGGCACAGGCAGAGGCAGGGTGTGGCTCCACCAGACCATCACCTCTAGGTGTGCCTGGAGCCCAGAGGGACCGCAGAATCCTTCTTGACACAGGGCTCTAGGAAGCTACCACCTGGCCAGAGTTCACCTTTCCATCTAAAGCTCTTGCCACTGCTGGTCTATGCCAGCCATCTGAGTGCCCCCTTTGGGCTGAAGCCAAGCTCCACGCCCAGTTCTCATCTCCCTGATCCCCAAAGCTGGCTGGGGCCAAGACTGGACATCTGCACTCAGCCCGGCTCAGCTGGTCAGCCCTGCCCGAGTCCATCCTGGGGTGGGGATTGTTCGATGGACCCCTCCATCCCTTGGAAATGAAAATCCCAGAGGGCCAGGGTGAGAAGT
The DNA here is from genome assembly GCF_009761245.1 of Sapajus apella. Lineage (NCBI taxonomy): Eukaryota > Metazoa > Chordata > Mammalia > Primates > Cebidae > Sapajus > Sapajus apella. The sequence goes on from NW_022437775.1 coordinate 24,893, forward strand.
CGGACACGGAAAGCAGCTGCTCGGCTGTGCCCTGGACAGAGCCCCTGGAGAGCTGGGTTTTGGTGAGAGCAGGGCGTATTGCGGGGCCATGGGGGCAGGTCTGCAGGGCAGGGCAGGTGGGGGAGTCCTGAGGAAGCCCTGCATAGGGGGCATGGTGCCAGTGGCAGGGCCAGACCCATTCCAAGGGTTCCAGTAACACAGGAGAGCACTGGGCTGGGGCAGTGGGGGCAGGATGGAGAGGAGAGGGTGCCAGCCCAGGTGGCTGCCCTAATTCTCATGCAGGCACATCCCCCGTCCCTGCCCCACCGGTAACTGTTGGTCACCTTCATGGGCCTTTCCAGAATGACCTGGTCCCAGCTGGTGCAGATCTAGGGTTTAAGGAGAGTCATGGGCAGGCTGAGCATGGCTTCTGCAGAGGGCAACCAAGGGCTCAGACCCCTGAGGAGGGGGAGATGGGCAGGGAACTCCATAACGAGACCTTCCAAGCACAGCCTGAGGGGCTTAGTGGGGTTGGGGCAAGATCCTCGTGGGTGGGGTGCCAGCAGGCCTGGCCCAGGCTGGGCAGTGTGCCCTATGATGGTGAATCCAGGAACAGAAAGGGGAGGACAGGGAAAGGCTGGTGCTGTGACCACAAGCCATGCCACACGACTGGGTATGAACCCTCCTGGGCATAGACCCTCCTGGGCATGGGCTCTCCTGGGCATGAAGCTTTCTGCTTATGGACCTTCCTGGGCACAGACCCTCCTGGGTATGGACACTTCTGGG
>NW_022437776.1:0-25599 GCF_009761245.1 Sapajus apella
AATTAGTCCACAAGTAGAAAAACATACAGAACCATGTCATACACAGTTCATCATAAATTCACCTTGTAACTGGGGAGGCCATCCATGCTTGCTAATTAATTATATTTAATGACAGAATAAACTTTTTACATCCTCATGACTGGAGGTAGTTTTGCAACCAGAAGGCTGGTGCCTGCTGAAGGTAGGCTTTCATTTTCTTACAGAAATGGTTGATTAGGGTGAATGTTCCTTTCTATGTACAGTTTAAAGCAATGGCTCTCTACTTCCTCAGCACTGGGCTCTAGCACTCCTGCTTGCCCTCCCCTGGGGGTTAGTGTGCTCTCTTGACCTCTACCATCTGCAACTGAGACACATTCCACAGCACAGAACTCACAACTGGTAACTCACACCTTATGTGAATGCCAGTTTCCACAACAGCACTGCAGTGTCACATCGGAGAGTAAAGTCTGAGCTGCAAGAGGAGAGCCTGCAGGACTCCTTGGTAGAATTGCACCTTCACAATAATGGGAATGGGGGCAGTGTCTCAACCTCTCTTTCTATTTATAATAATGATGAAAAAAATACTGCTGGATTTCAAGCAGTAGTCCAGATAGAGATAGCTCTAAGGGTTCTCACTGTGACAGCCACCTCATTCACAGACACAAAGGGAAACTAATAGATCTTCTGAAAAAGATACCTAAAGCACTAGAGATAAAAAAAACAGCTCTCAGCTGGGCATGATGGCTCACGCCTGTAATCCCAGTACTTTGGGAGTCCAAGGTGGGAGAATCACTTGAGGTCAGGAGTTCAAGATTAACCTGGCCAACATGGCAAAACCCTGTCTCTATAAAAAATACAACAATTAGCAGGTCATGGTGGTAGGCGCCTGTAATCCCAGCTACTGGGGAGGCTGAGGTGAGAGAATCACTTGAGCCTGGGAGCTGGAGGTTTCAGTGAGCTGAGACTGTGCCACTGCACTCCAGCTTGGGGAAAAAACAGCTCTAATTTTGAGAAAGATTATATTGAGAGAAATAACATTAAAAGCATCTTTGGAGAAAACTCAGATTAAACAGAAGATTGATCAATTCAGCCAGAAAATATAACTCTATAAATAATTGCTCTCTAACCAGCATCTTAAGAGAAAACTCAGATTAGATATAAGATTGACGAATTCAGACAGAAAATATAACTCTATAAATAATTGCTCTCTAACCACTCAAAATGAACAGCTACTATCAGCATTAAAAACATTAATGTGCTCAGGGCAGTGGCTAATGCCTGTAATCCCAGCATTTTGGAAGGCCGAGGTGGGTGGATTACCGGATGTCAAGGGTTTGAGACCAGCCTAACCAACATGGTGAGACCCCATCTCTATGAAAAATACAAAAATAATTAGCCAGGCATGGTGGTGAGTGCCTGTAATCCCAGCTACTGGGAAGGCTGAGAAAGGAGAATCACTTGAACCTGGGAGGCATAAGTTGCAGTGAGTCGAGATTGTACCACTACGCTCCAGCCTGGGTGACCGAGCGAGACTCTGTCTCAAAAAACAAACAAAAAACATTAACATTACGAAGAAAGGGGACATATTCTGAGAAGAATTTCATAAGGTTTCTTTTCCACGTCTGCTGCTCTCTTGTCTCCTAGCCATTGAATTGGGAATCTATATTGCAATGCATCTCACAATTTCCACCAGCACTTTTTGTTTGTTAAGAAAATTTTTGTGGTTTCCTTGTATCATGAGGCATTGAAATATGTGAAGAAATCAATGTCTGGGTGGTGAGGAAGCTGCTTTCTTCTTCACGTCTTTGGGTAAGCAACTTGTCAGTAGACTAAAAAAAAGGGGGGACAACTTTTGCATTACTTAAGTCTTTTCAACGCATGCATTTCCACCAGCACTTTCTGATGAATAATTGAAATTTGACTCTGTTTATATAGTGGAATACATTATAGCTTGTAACATAGCTAACTGAAGAGCTATTATAGTTTTTGAGTGGCCACATCACCTTTATTTATTTGTCCTGCAATAGCAGTGTTCCAGGCCAGGTGTGGTTGCTCAGGCCTGTAATCCCAGCACTTTGGAAGGCTGAGGCGGGCCGATCAGCTGAAGTCAGAAGTTGGACACCAGCCTGGCCAACATGGTGAAACCTTGTCTGTACTAAAAATACGAAACTTAGCCGGGCATGGTGGTGGGTACCTGTAATCTTGGTTACACCAGAGGCTGAGGCGAGAGAATTGCTTAAACCCAGGAGGTACAGGTTTCAGCGAGCCAAGATCATGCCACTGCCCTCCATCCTGGGTAACAGAGTGAGACTCTGTCCCAAAAAAAAAAAAAAAAAAAAAAAAAAGCAGCATTCCAATTTAGTAAAATGAAAGACACTAAAATTATGCTTACCTATAATTATCTCTATTGGATAAATTAATAATCATGTTAGACTAATATCTACTGTAATAATTTGGTGGTAAATTTTCTTTGAATATTAGATATAAATATCTAAGTGTTAATAATTCTAATGTACTAGTCATAATCTATGTAATCTATGTAGGATTTTGAAAAATTGTAAGTATAATACAGTTAAAACACCTTATATTTCAAAAGTCTGTGTAACAATATTAAAATAACTATTTAAGGAATTTATTCAAAGTAAATATTGTTGCCAAATATTTATACTATTGTGGAATATACTGTTTAATTTACATAAATGCAGGTTGTCTAAAAACACTACATATAGCCATGCTAATTGATCTAAATAAACAGAAAAATCATAAGACTACAGACATCACCGTTCAGTTTACACACTGAACTATTCTTGCTTTTGCATTGTACGTACTTCTGCCTGCAAATAACTACCTTGGATAATCACGTTTCTGTCAAAGAAACTTACTCTTTATCTTTTAGTCTTGATCATTCCGTATTGCTAAATTTGATTCGACCTTTAAATAAACCTTTGCCAAAGCAAAAGCAAAGCAATAAATCTCAGGTCCCAAATAAAGACAATCCTGGGCCAAGAGAAGGACAAAAGGTTTATTTAGCTGTTAATATACATAATATAAATGCTTTAATAAAAAAGAGGCGAACAAAACGTCCTCCCCTATTTTCACATATGTGAATAAAGTCTCTTATTTTTAATTTATATTTTCTCCTACAACAACCAGGTCACTGGACATGTTCTTCAACTCCTGAACACCTGAATTGTGAACTTAAAAAAATTTTTTTCTTTTTTTTTAGATAGAGTCTCACTCTATCACCAGGCTGGAGAGCAGTGGTGCAATCTTGGCTCACTGCAATCTCCGCCTCCTGGGTTCAAGTGATTCTGCCTCAACCTCCCAAGTAGTTGGGACTAGAGATGTGTACCACCATACCTGACTAATTTTTGTATTTTTAGTAGAGACGGGGTTTCACCATGCTTGCCAGGATAGTCTTGATCTCTTGACCTTGTGATCCACCCGCCTTGGCCACCCAAAATGCTGGGATTACAGGCGTGAGCTTCCACTCCCAGTCTTTGAAAGAATGTTAATGGTAAAAAAGCAGAAGAGAGACAGGTGTTATAATAAACTGGTGGGTGCACATAAAAAAGTTGTTAGAGACCTATGAAGAGAATGAAATACTGACAACATAATAGTGGGAGACTACAACACCAACAGGTACTAACAGACACATTATTGAGGCAGAAAATTTTCAAAGATATTAAGACTTAAACTAAACACTTGACTAAATAGTCCTAATAGACTTCTACAGAACTCTCCATCTAAAAATAACATAGTATACAGTCTTCTCATCACCATATGGCACATACCCTAAAATTGATCACACAGGCAGAAGCAAACAATCATCAGCAAATTTAAAAATTCCAAAATTATATGAATCACACACACAGGCCACAGCTTGATAAAAATGTAATTCAATACCAAAAAAACCACTTAAATCACATAATTACATGCAAATTAAACAAGCTAAACTTGAATTACTTTTGGGTAAATAATGAAATTATGGCAAAAACCAGGAAATTATTTGACAAAAATGAAAACAAAAGATACAGCACACCAGAATTTTTGCAACACACCTAAGTTCGTGTTAGGAGAAAATTTTATAGTATTAAATGCTTACATCAAAAAGTTAGACCTCAGTTTAGGTCAGGAGTTCAAGACCAGCCTAGCCAATATGATGAAAATCCGTCTCTAATAAAAATACAAAACATTAGCTGGGCATAGTGGCGGGCACCTGTAATCCCAGCTACTCGGGAAGTTGAGGCAGAAGAATCGCTTGAACCCAGAAGGTGGAGGTTGAATTAAGCCGAGATCATACCAATGCACCCCAGCCTGGGTGAGAGAGTGAGACTCCATCTCAAAATAAATAAATAAATAAATAAAATAAAATAAAAGACCTGTTTAACAACCTGACATCATAAATAAATAAGAGAAGCAAGAGCAAATCATCCCCTAAGCTACATGACAAGAAATAACCCAAATCATTTCTGAACAAAAGAAGATTTTGACATGAGAAACTATACAAAAGATGAAGAATTGCAGGAGTAAAATCTTAAACAAAACATAAACCATTAGCAAGATTAATTAAGAAAAAGGAAAAGATCCAAATAAACACAATTAAAAATGATGAAAGAGACATAACCACTAACCTTACAAAAATATACTGAAGTCTACTATGAACACCTCTATGTGCATAAATTTGAAAATCTAGAAGAAATGGACAAATTCTTGAATAAATATATCCTCTCACGACTGAACATAAGGGAAATCAAAGCCCTTAATAGATCAATAACAAGCTCAAAAATTAAATTAGTAATAAGTAGCCTACCAACCAATATAGCCCAGAACCAGATAGACTCACAGCTAACTTCTACTATATGTACAAAGAAGAGCTGGTACTGTTTCTACTAAAACTCTTTCAAAAAATTAAAAGCAGCACCATTCTGATACCAAAACTTGACAGAGAAAACAAAAGAAGAAAACTTTAGACCAATATTCTTGATGAACAATGATGCAAAAATTGTCAACAAAACATTGCCCAATCAAATTGAGCAGGACATCAAAAAACTAAATGACTATGATCAAGTAGGGTTTACTTCTGGGATGCAAAGTTAATTCATTAACTTTGGGATGCAAAGTTAGTTCTACAAGAGATGAGGCATGGTGGCTCATGCCTATAATCCCAGTAATTTAAGAGGCCAAGGCAGGCAGATCATCTGAGGTCAGGAGTCAAAGACCAGCCTGGCCAACATGGTGAAACCCTGTCTCTGCTAAAAATACGAAAATTAGCTGGGCGTGGTAGTGAGCACCTATAATCCAGCTGCTTGGGAGGCTGAGACAGGAGAATCACTTGAACCTGGAAGACAGAGACTGCAGTGAGCTGAGATTACACCATTGAACTCCAGCCTGGGCAACAGAGTTAAAACTCTCTCAAAACAAAAACAAAAACAAAAGCACACATGAATTAATAAATGTGATTCATCACATAAACAGAACTAAAGACAGAAACCACAAAATTATGTCAGTATATGTAGAAAAGGCTTTCAAGAAAATTTAACATTTTTATATTAAAAAGCCTCAACGAACTGGGCATGGAAGGTACATACTTCAAAATAATGTTATCCATCACAAATCCACAGCTAACATATTGGATACACACAAACTGGAATCATTTTTTTTTGAAAACTGGCACAATAAAAGGATGCCTTCTCTCAACATTTCTATTCAACATAAAATTGGAAGTCCAGGCCCGACCAATTAGGCAAGATAAAAAAATATATGGCATGCAAACAGAAAGAGAAGAAGTCAAATTTATTTCTGTTTGCAGACGATATAATGCTGTATCTGAAAAACCCTATAATGGTGGCAGAAAAGCTTTCTAGAGTGACAAAAAACTTCACTAAAATTTCAAAATACAAAATACATGTACAAAAATTAGTAGCATCTCTGTAAATCAAAAACGTGCATGCCGAAAACCAAATCAAAAACAAAATCTCATTCACAATCACTACAAAGAGAATAAAATATCTAGGAACATAGCTAACCAAGGAGGTGAACGATCTTTATAACAAGACTGACAAAACATGGCTAAAAGAAGTCAGAGATGAAAGAAACAAATGGAAAACCATTTTATGCTCATGGATAGAAAAGATCAATATTATTAAAATGGTAATACTGCCAAAAAATATTACAGATTTAATGCTATTTTTATCAAACTACTGAAAATATTTCTTAACAGAATTGAAAAAAAATTAAATTTATGTGGAACCAAAGAAGAGTGCAAATAGCCAAGGCAATCCTAGGCAAAAAGAACAAAGCTTAAGTCATTACACTACCTGAATTCAAACTATAGTACAGGGCTACAGTAAACAAAGCAGCATGGTACTGGTACAAAAACAAACTTATAAACCAATGCAACAGAAGAGAGAGCCCAGAAATAATGCCACATACCTACAGCCATCTGGTTTTTGGCAAAGGTAACAAAAGGAATCTGGGAAGAATTCCCTATTTAATAAATGGTGCTGGAATAACTAGCTAGCACTATGTAGAAGATTGAAACTGGAAACTTCAATTAAACCATATACAAAAATCAACTTAAGATAAATGAAAAATTTAAATGCAAAACTTCAAATTAAAAACAAACAAAAAAAACTGTGAGATAACTTAGAAAATACCATTCCAGACCCAGAAACTGGCAAAAATTTTAAAACAAAGATGCCAAAAGCAATCGTAACAAAAACAATAATTGACAAATGGAAACTACTTAAGCTAAAAAGCTTCATCACAGCAAAGGAAACCATTAACACAGTAAACAAACAATACACAGAATAAAAGAAAATATTTGCAAACCATGCTTTTGACAAAGATTCAATACCCATAATTTATAAGAAACAGGCCAGGCGCAGTGGCTCAAGCCTGTAATCCCTGCACTTTGGAAGGCCGAGGCGGGCGGACCACGAGGTCAAGAGATCGAGACCATCCTGGCCAACGTGGTGAAACCCCGTCTGTACTAAAAATACAAAAATTAGCTGGGTGTGGTGGCGTGCGCCTGTAGTCCCAGCTACTCGGGATGCTGAGGCAGGAGAATTGCTTGAACCCAGGAGGCGGAGGTTGCAGTGAGCCGAGATTGTGTCACTGCACTCCAGCATGGCGCCTGGCGACAGAGTGAGACTCTGTCTCAAAAAAAAAAGAAACAAGTTTATAGAAAAAAAAAGACCTGAATTTAAAAGTAGCAAAAAATATGAAAAAGATGTTTTTTAAAAGACATACATGTGACTAATAAGCATATGAAAAATGCTCATCACTAATGATTAGAGAAATTCAAAGAAAAACCACAATGAAATATTATCTCACACCAGCGAGAATGGCTAGTATAATAGAAAGTCAAAAGTGGCCGGGCGTGGTGGCTCACACCTGTAATCCAAGCACTTTGGTGGCCAAGGCGGGCGGATCACCTGAGGTCGGGAGTTCAAGACCAGCTTGACCCACAAACCCCATCTTTAAAAAAGAAAAACAAAAAAAGAAAGTCAAAAGATAACAGATGTTGGCAAGGTTACAGAGAAACGGGAATGTTTATACAATGCCAGTGGGAATGTAAATTAGTTCCACCATTGTGAAAAGCAATGTGTTGATTCCTCATAGAACTAAAACAAGAATTACCTTTTGACCCAGCAACCTCATAATTTGGCATGTACCCAGTAAAATACAAATTATTCTAAAGACATACGCATCTTCATTGCAGCACTATTCACAATAGCAAAGACATGGAATCAACCTAAGTACTTATCAATTGTATACTGCATAGAGAAAATATGGTATAGTTGGGCATGGTGGCTCACATCTGTAATCTCAGAATTTTGGGAGGCCAAGGCAGGTAAACTGCCTGAGCTCAAAAGTTTGAGACCAGCCAGGGCAACAGAGCAAAATCCCATTTCTACAAAAAATACAAAAAAAATAACCAGGCCTGCTAGTGTGTGTCTGCAGTCCCAGCTACTTGGGGGGGAGGGCTAAAGTAGAAGAGGATTGCTTGAGCCCACCCCATTGAGGCTGCAATGAGCTGAGATCACGCCACTGCATTCCAGTCTGGGCAACAGAGTGAGACCCTGTTCTCAAAAATAAAATAAAAAGTTTAATAAAAATAAAATACGTTACATAAATAGTATAGAATACTGTGTGGTCATTAAAACACACACACACACACGCCCATGTTCTTTGAAGCAACATGGATGAAGCTGGAAACTACTCTTAGAGAACTAATGCAGCAGCAGAAAACCAGATGCATGTTATTTCTAAGTACAAGCTGAATAATAAGAACACAGGAACACAGACAAGAACAGAGACTGAGGCCTAGTTGAGATTGAAGAATGGGAGGATAAAGAGGATCAGAAAAAAAAAAAAAAACAACTTTTTGGTGCTATGCTTAGTACCTCAGTGACAAAATAATCTGCACACCAAACTCCCATACACAGTTTTAGCTGTATAAAAAACCTACATGTGCACCCTTGCAACAAAAATAAAAGGTAAACAAAAATCTATGAGTGCGAAACAGCGCGATGTAGGCGGAAGAACTGGTCTGTGCTACAGACAGCGGCTCAGGTGGAGGTATACTCTGATGCATGTTTGTGTTTATGCAGGCAGATGAGATTAAGAACAGGTGGTCCAGAACCCTCAGTTGTTGAGGAAAACAGGTTGCTGTGGCAGATTCAGTGTCTGGGGGTGGGGATATGCAAGGAGACTTGTAGACACTTTTGTAGGTTTTTGCCAAGAAACACTAGAATCAAAAATGCTGTTGTGAAATTTCTCTGGGTGGTGCCTTGTCCTGGGAGAGGTGTGGACACATTAATATCTAATGGGTAAGCCTGTGAGTGAGTGGGAATCCCGTAGTGACAGCTGTGGAAAAAGGGGGTCTGCTATCAGAGTTTCGTTCTTCTGAGTTTTTATCCTCTTAAATCCTGGGAGGAGACCTGGAATCACAGGACAATGGGCAGTGTGACAGCCTGTGTACAGGGGAGCAGAGCCTTCCATTCCCAGACAACCAGAGTTTGATTCCAGGCCAGGCCTCTCTAATATCTTTTTTCCTGTACCAAATCTGGAGAGTTTGCTGAACACCAAGGCTTTCTCCAACACCAACTCATTGACTAACATTTGAATTTGAATTCTGATACTATGCAGAGTCAGCACAGACCCTGATTCAGGGCTCAGCCTCACAACACTGTCCTAAGGGCAGATACCAGTCACAAAACCCATAGGCCTATCTATGCTCCTGAACTACTGTTTAAAAATTGTGGACTCCCATAACCTCCCTCAAGTTTCATAATTTGATAGAGCTACTCACACAACTCAGCAAAACACTGTAGTTACATTTACCAGCTTATTATAGAAAATACAACTAAGAAAAAGTCATATACAGGAAATGTGGCCTGGGGTGGAGGCTCGCACCTGTAATTCCAGCACTTTGGGTGGCCAAGCTGAGTGGATCACCTGAGGTCAGGAGTTTGAGACCAGCCTGACCAACACAGAGAAACTCTGTCTCTACTAAAAATACAAAAAATTAGCCAGGTGTGGTGGCGCATGTCTGTAATCCCAGCTACTCAGGAGGCTGAGGTAGAAGAATCCCTTGAACCTGGGAGGCAGAGGTTGCAGTGATCCCAGATCATGCCACTCCAGCCCCGGCAACAAAAGTGAGATGAAAGAAATGAAAGAAACGAAAGGAAGGAAGAAAGGGAGGGAGGGAGGAAATAGGATAAAGAAAAAATGGGTAAAGATCAAGTACATAGATAATCCTGGTAAATAGCTATGATTAATAAAAATCTCTATCCTTTTGTGTTCTCCAGAAACAGTTTATGGAAAGAAACAAGCTTTCCATTATGACTTAGTTGGGGCTCTTTTTTCTGATCTATCACATAGCCAGACATAGACTCTGCACATTATCTTCTTCTTCTCACTTTAAAAAATCAGCTGAATTTTTCTTCAGTGGTCAAAATAAAATACTTTTTAATCAAACTTCACTTAAGTTTGTCTCCTGCCCACAGGCTCCTGAACATTCAGCTACACTCAATCTGAGTCAAAATACAACCCCATGTTATGTCCTTCTTAAGGACATGCTGACTTCAGGGTAAAACATTAATGTAGAATCTGATTTTTTCACCTCTCATTTGCCATTTACCTTCTTTGTAATCTTGTTTGCTCCTTCCTATAAAAGAATGCCCTTGTCCGTCTGACTTTGCAAGTTTTACAGATCTTATATTAGGTATTTTCTTCTGTTGCAATACTCCTTTGGAATTATTTTTTTTTAGACAAAGTCTCACTCTGTCACCCAGGCTAGAGTGCACTGGCATATTCTTGGATCAGTGCAACCTCCACCTCCCAGGTTCAAGTTATTCTTCTTTGCCTCAGCCTTTCGAGTAGCTGGGACTACAGGTGCGTGCCACCACACCTGGCTAATTTTTGTCTTTTTTGTAGAATTCGGATTTCACTATGTTGGCCAGGCTGGTCTTGAACTCCTAACCTTGTGATCCACCTGCCTCAGCCTCCCAAAGTGCTGCGATGACATGTGTGAGCCACTGCTCTCAGCTGGAATTTATTTTTTTTTACATAAATCTAACTTTGCTTTGTGTTAAACAATCTAGAAACTGCTTCAAAACAATAACAACTTCATCTTCACAAAAATCCTACCAGTTATTTTCCTTCTTATCCTTAACTGCATTTGCCTGTGGGTCCCCAGCTTTACAGGGTTCTGTAGCTTCTCTTACTATAAAGGATTCTTCCACTGCTGGGGTGAGTAGGCTGGGACATCTTCAAGGGAGTCTCTTTAGGAAACAATTAATTGGGCTGTTAATAACCTTCTTTTGGAGGTTTAATATTAGCCTTAGATTGGAGGCACTAGGCTCAAGCTTTTATTTCCATGTCACAGTTATTTACTTTGTTTTTGAAACTTCGTGTGTGAAAAATTCTGCAACATTACTCAAACACAATGTTTATCTAAAGGGATGAAATTATAAGGCGCTTACATTTTACACCTCAATGAGAAAAGCAAAAGTATCTATTCCTTTCAGACAATATATGTCTTATTCTAAATTTTTTCATTAAAAATATATAGTAAACAATTAGTCATATGGGAACATTTCTAGGAGGTACCAAGTTTTATCTCATAAAGTTTAGCATGAAACTCAGAAGTCAAGATAACAGGATACAGAACAAAGACATTCATTGTCACAAATTTACCCTGCAAAAAGAGGAAGTGATATTTTTATGACTCTACATAACTCACCAGTTGTCTACCACATTTTCTTGTGGAAATGTTTGTTTGTTTGTTTTTTGAGGAGTTTCGCTCTTTTGCCCAAGCTGGAGTGAAGTGGCAAAATCTCCACTCAATGCAACATCCGCCTCCTGGGTTCAAGCGATTCTCCGGCCTCAGCCTCCCCAGTAGCTGGGATTGTATACTCCCACCACCACGCCGGGCTAATTTTTGTATTGTTGGTATAGACAGGGTTTTGCCATTTTGGCCAGCTAGTCTCGAAATCCCGACCTCAGATGATCCGCTGGCCTTGGCCTCTCCAAGTGCTGGGATGACAGGTGTGAGCTACTGCGCCTTACCGGAAATGTATTCATTTTCTACAGCCAAAATGCAGGAGAGATTTTCCCTATTGTTTTTCCTGGTAGCATTTTCAAAGCAAGGCCTTGTAATTCTGCTTGAAATCACCCAGTCATAAAAAACATTTTCGCAATAACTCCCGTAAATTTTTAACAAGAGAAAAGAGAAACTGAGAACCCCATAAGCCAAAGGTCTTCCCATTCATGACCTGCAACCAAGTCAGGATTCTCCCCTGACGACCCTCCCTTGGTCCCTGGGAGAGACAAGCTAGAAGAGAGGTAGCTCTCCGGGTGCAGAGCTGCCCAGAGAGGGCTTCAGGCCAGGGCACAGTCACTGCGCGGTCGCCATCTTATTGCTGAAGGGGACTGAGGCCGGTCTGGGAAGGAGAACTCCGGGCACAAATTATGGAGCTGTTTGCGGGGACGCCTGAGTCCGCCACAGCCACGTCCCACCGGTTCCAGCAAACCCTTTCCCCGAGGTCGGACCCGGCACTCACACCATTTCTAGGCTTCCAGGGGGTCCTGGCATCTTAGCTGTGGATCTCCAGTACCAGCAGGTCACAAGTCCTCGGAGGTTGGGCCTATAGTGGCAGCGAAGACAAGACCGGAAACTCCGGCTGCAGCAAGACACAAAGCCGCCGCCACATCCCAGAAGCCGCCCTTTTCGCTCCAGCTGCGTGCCTGATTGGACGGTTCTCAGGGCAGCGTCGCTCACTGGATAAGGTTTAAGACCCAAGACCTGAGTGACAGAAGACATGACCAAACGCTGGCTGATTGAAGAAAGAGTGACAGCCGAAGGTACAGCCTTTTCAGGCAGGGCTTCTCCTACCTGCGCTGAGCCAGGTCCACCCCAGAGGGTGTTGCCTTTAGCCTTGTGTATAAGGCCTTGTGTATTTGTAAATTATATACTGTATGGCTGCTCACATATTAAAAGAATACAATAAAAATTATTTTTTTTAACTTCAGTTTTTTGTAAACTTCCTGGCTTCTGGTCCTTTGAGCAGGCAGCCTGAGATTGTTTCATTTCATTTTGTTTTGTTTTGTATTGAAAAGGAGTCCTGCCCTGTCGCCCAGGCTGGAGTGCAATGGCACCATCTCGGCTCACTGCAACCTCCGCCTCCCGGGTTCCAGTGATTGTCCTGCCTAGTAGCTGGGATTACACGCACGGGCCACCACACTGGCTAATTTATTTGCATTTTAGTAGAGGCGGGGTTAGAAGCTCCCCGCAGACACATGCAACTTTTAGAAAGAAGTTTTTTCTGGGCAGTCGCTAGGTAATCCTAGCACTTTGGGGAGCTGAGGTGGAGCATTGCTTGAACCCAGGAGTTTGTGACCAGCCTGGCCTACATGGTGAAACCCCCTCTGTACAAAAAACACAAAAATTAGCTGGATGTGGTGGCACGTGCCTGTGGTCCCAGCTACTCAGGAGACAGAGGTGGGAGGTTAGCTGGAGCCCAGGAGGTCAAGGCTACAGTGAGTTGTGATTATGCCACTGCACTCCTGCTTGGGTGACAGAGTGAGACCCTGTTTTAGAAAAAAACAAAAACAAACCAAATATAGCGTCTGTGCACTACACACTAGACTTCTTTCCAAAGGGTTATATAACACTATACTTTCACCAGCAATGTATGAGACTACTCATTTCCTATACATTCACTATCACTGGTGTGCAGTTAAGGAAACTTAGTAGGCCTGAATTGTCCAAACCCCGCACTCCAAAGAAAGGTTTGACTCTAGCCCAACTCCTGGAAAGTGACCTCTCAGTCCTTGGACTATCTTGCCTGTCTGGTGTTACCCACACCAGATAGTCTATGTTAACAAAGTGACTTATTATGGGGACCTTGGACCATGCAGTGTAATGTCAGCTTCACCTTAGGAAGGTGGACACAGAGAAACTAAGGTCATTCAGATGGGTGCTCTCGTCCATGTGACCAGCCCCCAATGAAACCCGCAACACCAAGGCTCAGGTAAGCTTCTTGTTTGCCAGTACTTTCTGTGTGTTAACACATATCACTGGGGAATTCAGCACTGTCCACATGATGCCCCTGGGAGAGGACAACTGGAAGCTTGTGCTTGGTCTCTCCTGGACTCTGCCCTATGCAGCCTTTTCTGCTGCAGATTTTAATCTGTATCTTTTTTTTTTTTTTTAACAGTCCAGGGGCCTTTTATTTATTTATTTTTTAACACCTATTATGCCATGAATTCATAGGGAATAGGTTCCAGCAGCTCAGGCTCCTTTCCATTGCGTCTCACAAAGTGTGCTTCTCTGCGTGGAGCAGGCTGGCGCTTCAGTTGGACCCAGGTACCTTTCTCTTTGGCTTCTTTCTTTTTCTGATCATTTTCCTCCACACGTTTTAGGAAGCTCTCTCAGCTCTTAGAGTGCTTGATGTGCTCAATATGCACATTAATTCTCTTGGCAAGAATCTTGCCCTTAACTTGTTTGTTTACAACAACGCCAACAGCATGCTGGGTAACGTTGTAGACTCTTCCAGTTTTGCCATGATAACATTCGTGGGGCATTCCTTTTTGAACAGTCCCCATTCCCTTGATGTCCACAATATCACCTTTCTTACAGATTCGCATATACGTGGCCAAAGGGACAACTCCATGTTTTCTAAAAAACCTAGAGAACACATATAGAGAGTGCCTCTCCTCTTTCCCTTTGTGTTCGTCATTCTGGTGAATTACTGGAAGATGGTGGTTCCTGCCGAAAGGCTAATCTGTATCTTTTTGTTGTAATAAACTATAACCATGAGTGTAACAGATGGACTCAGTTTTGTGAGTCCTTCTAGTTAATCACTGAACCTTTGGGACCCCAAAACACAACTTTTTCTGTTCTCTAATTAAATTTTACATGTTACGTAGGAAACCTATGCACATAATTGAAAAATCAAACGCTAAGAGCTTCTCATGCAGTCTACTCCCTAACCCTGTTTCTCTAATGCTCCCAGATATACTCCCTAAATAATCAAATGCTTACATTTTCTAAACTATTTGTAATCTCTACATCTGAGTGATTATTTCTGTATTATATAATAGGGAGATCCTACCCCTTCTCAATATGTCAACTTGGTATATTATCTGATGACTTCCTGTTCTAATAGGTGATGATTTGTCTGACACCCCCCCCTTACCTCAGTGTCTGGGCCACTTTCCAAATATGGTGCTCTCACTATTTTTCAATGGCCTTGGTTACCTTCCACAACGTTCAACGATTATACCTCATTCATTTATTGTTAATTTTCTCAGTTTTTAGGTTTAGGGGATACATGTGCAGGCTTGTTACATGGGTAAATTGCATGTCACTAGGGCTTGGTTTACAAATTATATCATCATCCAGTTAGTGACCACAGTACCCAATAGTTTTTTTTTTGTTTTGTTTTGTTTTTTAAGATGGGATTTCACCGTGATGGCCAGGTTGGTCTTGAACTCCTGACCTCAGGTGATCCACCCACCTTGGCCTCCCAAAGTGCTAGGATTACAGGCGTGAGCCACCACGCCCGGCCCCCAATAGTTTTTTGGCCCATGCCACCCTCCCCACTCAAGCAGGCCCCACTGTCTATTGTTTCCCTTTCTATGTCCATGTGTACTCAATGTTTAGCTCCCACTTATAGGTGAGAACATGGAGTATTGGGTTTCCTGATGATGCATTAATTTGTTTAGGATAATGGCCTCCAGCTGCATCCATGTTACTGTAAAAGACATGGTTTCCTTTTTTCACATCTGTTTTAAAAGAATGCATTTAAAATACATAGAGTGTCTGATCAAAGTAGCATTTGAAACGTATTACAAAAGTTAGTTTATGAGGACAGGCATGGTGGCTCATGCCTGTAATTCCAACACTATGGGAGGCCAAGGCGGGCTAATTACGACGTCAGGAGTTTGAGACAACCCTGATTAACATGGTGAAACCCTGTCTCTACTAAAAATACAAAAATTAGCTGGGTGTGGTGGCACAGGCCTGTAATCCCAGCTACTCAGGAGGCTGAGAAAGGAGAATTGCTTGAACCCAGGAGGTGGAGGGTCCAGCGAGTGGAGATTGCACCACTGCACTCTTGCAACAGAGCAAGACTCCATCTCAAAAATAAATAAAGTTAGTTTATTATAAAAATAGTGTCCAGATGCTATTATATGTTTATTATATGTTTTATATGTTCTGAGTGAGCATATAAAGATTACTATATCAACTCTTCCAGATAATTAAAGAAAATATGTTAAAAATATGTGGCTAAGGTAATTAGCTGAAAATAAGTGAAAATAAGTTTATTTGCACAGATAATAAAAATGCTTTTCAAACTGGATACAAAATACAAAATGTGTCACTGAAAAAAGTCAGAAAATGTACATTATCTAAAGATAAACAACTCTGTGCTACAAAAGTTATGCAGCATAGAGGAGGCGTTACCAGCGGAGGGTGTCCAGTTTCTTGGCATTTTGAACAAAGAGTTAGACAATCCCAGCACTTTGGGAGGCCGAGGTGGGCGGATTATGAGGTTAGGAGTTCAAGACCAGCCTGACCAACATGGTGAAACCTTATCTACTGAAAATACAAAAATTAGCTGGGCGTGATGGAAAGTGACTGTAATCCCAGCTACTGAGGACGCTGAGGCAGGAGAATTGCTTGAACCTGGGAAGCGGATGTTGCAGTGAACCAAGATCTCACCACTGCCCTCCTGCCTGGGTAAGAGAGTAAGACTCTGTCTCAACAAAAAAATAAAAATAAAAAAAGAGTTAGACAAAATGCACAGACAAGCAAAGAAAGAACGAAGCAACAAAAGCAGAGATTTATTGAAAACCAAAGTGCACTCCACAGGGTAAGGGCGAAGCCAAGTACAGAGGTTCAAGAGCCCGGTTATAGAATTTTCTCATGTTTAAACATCCTCCAGAGGTTTCCATTGACTATTTCATGTATGCCCGATGTGCACAAAGAGGGTGAAGTTACAGTCATTTACCCAGTGTACACCCTATGTAAATGGAGAGAATATTTTCTGTCATAGCTAAAGTGTTTTCATTTGCTTTAGTTCTGGGAAGTCTGCATGTATGAGTCTTATGTTCCCTGCCTCAGACCCTATTCTCCTGCCTCGGTATCATATATAAATATCAAATACTTAAATGTATTTTTTTTTCAGACAGTATCTCAATCCCTCACCCAGGCTGGAGTGCAGGG
Organism: Sapajus apella; assembly: GCF_009761245.1. Taxonomy (NCBI): domain Eukaryota; kingdom Metazoa; phylum Chordata; class Mammalia; order Primates; family Cebidae; genus Sapajus; species Sapajus apella. The sequence goes on from NW_022437776.1 coordinate 16,724, forward strand.
GCTTGATCACTGCTCACTGCAGCCTTGACCCACTGGACTCAGGTTATTCTCACATCTCAGCTTCTTAATTGGCTGGGATACAGGTACATGCCACCATGCCTAGCTAATTTTTTTGTGTGTATTTTTGTAGAGATGGGCTGGGCACGGTGAGTCACACCTGTAATCCTACCACTTTGGGAGGCTGAGGCAGGTGGATCTCTTTAGTTCAGGAGTTCAAGACAAGCCGAGCCAACATAGTGAAGCACTGTCTCTACGGAAAATACAGAAAATTAGCTGGGTGTGGTGGCTCGTGCCTGTAATCCCAGCTATTCGGAAGGCTGAGATGGGAGAATTGCTTGAACCTGGGAGGCGGATGTTGCAGTGAGCTTTGATCCTGCCACTGCACTCCAGCCTGGTTTAAAATATTATCAATAGTAGTTAACTATCAGTAGTAATTGTAATTATTACCTAAAATTGTTATATGCCACAGAAGTAACCAAATTTCCATGTAAATTGTGTCTTTAACTATGACTGTTGTAAGACTTTTGTCATCCACTGTTGTCTTACTTTTATCCTTTCAAAAAGTGGCATTATGGGCTGGGCGTGGTGGCTCACACCTATAATCCCAACACTTTGGGAGGCCGAGGCGGTTGGATCACCTGAAGTCAGGAGTTCGAGACCAGCCTGGCCAACATGATGAAACCCTGTCTTTACTAAAAATACAAAACATTAGCCGAGTGTGGTGGTAGGCACCTGTAATCCCAGCTTCTCAGGAGGCTAAGGCAGAAGAACCACTTGAACCCAGGAGGAAGAGGTTGCAGTGAGCTGAGATCCCACCGCTGCACTCCAGCCTGGGTGACAGAGCAAGACACTGTCTCAAATATATACATATATATATATATGTATATGGTGGGTCACACCTGTAATCCTACCACTTTGGGAGGCTGAGGAAGGTGCATCTCTTTAGTTCAGGAGTTCAAGACAAGCCAGGCCAACATGGTGAAACACCATCTCTACTGAAAATACAGAAAATTAGCTGGGTGTGGTGGCTCATGTCTGTTATCCCAGCTATTCGGAAGGCTGAGGTAGGAGACTCGCTTGAACCTGGGAGGCGGATGTTGCAGTGAGCTTTGATCCTGCCACTGCACTCCAGCCTGTATATATATATGTGTATATATATGTGCATAAATATATATATTTGTAACAAAACACAATTGGAGACACTGATTATTTTATGAAAGTTTTACCTGGAATGATGTGCTTTCAGATACAGACTTCTTTAAGGTATCAAAGTTGGCTTATAGAAATAACATAAGCTCTTCGAACAAGCTTGCCTTACAGCTCTTCTACACAGTCCCTGTACAGGTTCCCTACCTGTGGGAAGTAAACAATGCCACTTTCTGACAGGCCCAGGAGCCCAAGATTTTTGTGACCTGAGGGTGTTTTGCTGAAAGATTTACTGTCATTATAGATTCAAAGATTCATGAGCAAAAGAAACCAGAATATTACACTCAAATGCAGTTAAGAGAAAAGTTTAATGATTAATGTAGAAAAGGAATATAATGGTAAATTTAGCAAATGCTAAAGTGGGAGAAAAGGAAAATATGTTCATATATACATATATATATTCACCAAATTGGGGAGGATACCTACATCCAGATCAAGCGGTGCTGGGAAGCTCAAGAAACAGCCATCTGGAGTCCCAGTTAGGAGAACTCCCGGGTAGTGCATCTACTCTGCAGATGAGACTTTGAGAGCAGCCAGGGCTGGATGCGGTGGCTCACGCCTGTAATCCCAGCACTTTGGTAGGCCGAGAAGGCAGGTGGATCATGAAGTCAGGAGTTCAAGACCAGCCTGGCCAGGATGATGAAACCCTGTATCTACTAAAAGCACAAAAATTAGCCGGGCTTCGTAGCGAGCTCCTGTAATCTCAGCTACTCCGGAGGCTGAGGCAGAGAATTGCTTGAATGTGGGAGGCCTCCCAGCTTATACTATGAGGCCAGTAGCTGATATTGTCAGCTAGCATTCAAATACACGGCCTTCAAAGTTCAGTCAATAATGCTTAATCTTTTGCTTTGTGTCTCTCAGGATGTTCTGAAACCCAAAGAATTGGCCAGATTCCCAAGTGTTGAGAAGTTCTATAGCATACACCCTTTCTTTTTCTTTCTTTCTTTCTTTTTTTTTTTTTTAGATAGAGCCTTGCTCTGTTGCCCAGGCTGGAGTGCAGTGGCGAGGTGTCAGCTCCCTGCAACCTCTGCCTTTCGTGTTCAAATGATTCTCCTGCCTCAGCCTCCTGAAGAGCTGGGATTATAGGCGCCTGCCTCCATGCCCCGCTAATTTTTCGCAATTTTAGTAGCAACGAGTTTTCACCGTGTTGGCCAGTCTGGTCTTGAACTACTGATCCAGTGATCTGCCCACCTTGGCCTCCCAAAGTGCTGGGATTACAGGCGTGAGACAACACACCTGGCTACACACACCGTTTCTTATTTAAAGTTTCTCACGACTTGTGGGTATTTACTTTCCATGTAGGTGCTTAGACCACATGAAGTCATCTATTAGTTAGAAGCTTAGCATTGCTTCTGAAGCCTGAAGAAGACTAATACAATTTTAAATTATTTAAATAAGGTGAGATATTCCTCCAACTAATACAGGTATTTGCAGGAACAGGATGGGCTTAAAACATGAAAGTTGAATCTGAGATTCCATAATAAAATAGAGTTTCAGCAAGGCCAATATAAGAAAAAAACTGGAGCCTATATAGGAAATAATTATTCTTGCTGACTTGATTCAATTCCTCTAGCCAAGTATAATAAAGCTAAAGCTTGTTTTGCAAATGAGTTCATCCTGTGATTTGTCTTTAGTGAAAATGGAACTAAAGAGAGAAAAACTTCTGTGTCAGAATAAACTCTAGTACACACTTGTAATTAGCTTCTGGTCTTGCCTGATGTTTCTTCAATTTTTATTATTTTTTACAGTTTGGAATAAATTCTAAAACTTCTCTGGCTACAAGTCTCAAAAATAATGTATTTTTTTTTAATTTTTTCTTTTCTTTTTTTTTTTAGACGGAGTCTCACACTGTCGCCCAGGCTGGTGTGCAGTAGTGTGATCTCAGCTCACTGCAACGTCGCCTCCTGGGTTCAAGCTACTCTCCAGCGTCGGCCTCCTGAGCAGCTGGGATTACAGGCACATGCCTGGCTAATTTTTGTATTTTAGTAGAGACAGTGTTTCACCATGTTGGTCAGGCTGGTCTCGAACTCCTGACCTCGTGATCCATTTGCCTCGGTGCTGGAATTACAGGCATGAGCCACCGCTCTCGGTCTTTGTTTTGTTTTGTTTTGTTTTGTTTTTATTTTTGGCAGAATCTTGCTCTGTAGCCCCAGGCTGGAGTGCAGTGCCAGATATTGGCTCATTGCAACCTCCAACTCCCTGGTTCAAGTGATTCTTCTGCCTCAGCCTCCTGAGTGCCTGGGATTACAGGCGTGCACCACCACGCCCAGTTAGTTTTTGTATTTTTAGTAGAGACGGGGTTTCACCATGTTGGCCAGGATGGTCTCAATCTCCTGACCTCTTGATCTGCCAGCCTCAGCCTCCCAGAGTGCTGGGATTAAAGGCGTGAGCCACCAAGCCCTCTTTTCATTTCTTTCTTCATTTTTTTTTTTTCTGATTTGAAATAACTAAAACCTAAAAGTACAACTACTTTCTTAAAGCCCTACAAACTGAAGCTAGACAAACTTAAACTTCAGAAAAATATGAAAGCAACTTATTTAAGTTAGTAAACCTCTTTTAAACCTGCCTACTGATGTAAAGACTTCAGAGTAATATGGCTACATTGATTTTGAAAATTATTCTTTTTTTGTTTTTTTTTTTTGTTGTTTGTTTGTTTGTTTTCATTGTTTTTCTTTCTTTACCTGTTTCTCTTTGAAGGATGTGAGACTTCACAACCTGTTAAAAACAATCTTTCTGGCCAGGCGGATCACCTGAGGTCAGGAGGTTGAGACCAGCCTAACTAACATGGAGAAACCCTATCTCTATTAAAAATACAGAATTAGCCAGGCCTGGTGGCACATGCATGTAATCACAGCTACTCCGGAGGCTGAGGCAGGAGAATCGCTCGAACCCCGGAGGTGGAGGTTGCGGTGAGCCGAGATCACGCCATTACACTCCAGCCTGGGCAACAAGAGCAAAACTCTGTCTCAAAAAAAAAAAAAAAAAATCTTTTCTAGCCGGGCACGGTGGCTCATGCCTGTAATCCCAGCACTTTGGGAGGCCGAGGCGGGTGGATCACGAGGTCAAGAGATCCAGACCATCCTGGTCAACATGGTGAAACCCCGTCTCTACTAAAAATGCAAAAAATTAGCTGGGCATGGTGGCGCGCGCCTATAATCCCAGCTACTCAGGAGGTTGAGGCAGGAGAATTGCCTGAACCCAGGAGGCAGAGGTTGCCCCATTGCACTCCAGCCTGGGTAACAAGAGGAAAACTCCGTCCCAAAAAAAAAAAAATCTTTTCTAATAATGTGGGACCTACTACCTACTCTTCTAGGAATAAACTGTTCTAGCAATAAGAGATTAGACAAAATCTGAAACCAGAGACTTATTTTTTCCTAAAATGCTTTATCTGAAAGATTTTTTAAATAAAAGAAAATAAACATGTAAAGAAAATAAATCTCTTGACCCGAAAATCACCAAGCTGAAAGAGAAAGCCAGCCTGGGAACTTGCCTCCCATTCTATTTCCAATTAAGATAGCTACAAAGATAGAAAAACTTCATACACCCCTCACGTTTTGCCCACAACAGAAATTCCTTGTGTACAAAGGACAGGCAGAACTCAAAAGTTATCCCTCTGCTCACCTGAGACAAGCGCATCTCTGATTGTTTCCTTCGCCCTATTGTTTCACTAAGCCAGACTAAGACATAAGTGACTCTGTCTGTAATTTGCATATTCAGTGAAAGGCTAATTAGAAACAAACAAATTCAAAAAAACAAAAAGCCATTTGTCCTTTAGCTGCCTCCGGCCTGGAAGCTCCCACGCTGCTTCACGTTGCCCCACCTTTCTGGACAATGTACAAGTTTCATGTATAGATCGATGTCTCCTGTCTCCCTAAAATGTATGAAACCAAGCTGTGCCCCAACCATCTTGGTCACATGTTGTCGGCACCTCCTGAGGCTGTGTCACAGGTGTGTCCTTAACTTTGGCAAAATAAGCTTTCTAAGTTGAGACTTCTCTGAGATACTTTTGGATTCACATTACTAGTTTCAGGTAGAATTTAAAATTCTTATCATAGAAACAAAGAAAAGAACTAATTAAACTGAGAAAAATTAATAAAAGTGTGCTTAAATTTACTGGCAGAATTATGGGTAAATCTAACTAATTAGATTCTATCTGTTTTAAGTAAATAAGGTAAAAATAGAATTACGAAGGAGGCTTTACTTTTGGGAAATCAAAAAGCCGCTTTTGACCAGTTGTTCCTCAGGCGTACACACCCCGGTCCCCGGACACCTGCCAGGACAGCCGGCCTCAGTGCCTGGAGAATGGGGTCCCTGAGGTCTGGGGTTGGGGTCTGGGCTCAGGACCGGCGCGGTGGCCTTGGGTCGTGCCCGCCCTGCTGGGGTCCCCCAGCCCAAGGCACCAAGTGGGTGCGGGGCGGGCGGGCAGAGCCACGCAGGGTGCGGGCGGGGCTGGGTGTTGGGTGCTTGGATTCGGAGCCATCCCAGCCATGGGACCCGCTGGGGCCGTCTTTCTGCTCTGGGAAAATTGCCCCCGCTGTCCCTGCCAGTGGTAGTCATGGGCGCTCCGCCTTGTAGCCCCCACCATGGAGCCGGGCAGGGCGGGAGAGCCGCGGGTGGGGAGGGACCAGCCAGCGCAGGAGGGGTGGCCCTGCAGGCAATGCGGGCACTGGAAAGGGAGCCTGGGTGAAGAAAAAGGGCTGGCGGGTGATCGTCCCCACTGCGCCAGCCCCCAGGCTTTGCTGCTGCCCCTCCCCGAAATTTACAGCAAGGGCAGGCGCACTGGTGTTTGGTGCCTGGAGCCACAGGGTCCTCACCCAAGTGAGAAGGCCCGCTGAGGGTCCCGCCACAGTCCGGCCCCCAGACCCTAGATCCTGGCCAGATTCGCCAAAGTCAGAGGCTGGAGTCTGGAGGGCGGATGTGAGGGTGTCAGCTGAGCCCAGCCCCTGCCCGGTGGTGGCCAGCCTAATGCTGTGACACTCTCTGCAGCCCGCACTGCTCCCACGCTGCTGTCAAGCTCGCTGGGCTAAGGGATCCGTCTGCCCCTAGAGGTGCGCACCCAACGCCAGGCAGAGGGTGCAGATGTGGGGCTGCTGGCGGTCAAGGTCCCCAAAGAAGAGGAGGGTCTTTTAAGAGGGGCCACGGGGCCACCGAAGGGGAGGGGAATGTGCCCCGAGCCCACTTTGCAAAGGCTCTCTGGTCCCCAAGGGGTGACACCTTCCGCCTCCAATCAAGTCTCAACTGGAGCGCTTCCAGCGTGTTACAGACAAGGGGCTCAAGCTAACCCCTTCCCCCTACTCTGATTGCTCTGCAGCTGCATTCCTGAGCCCCTGCCTAGGCGCCACATCAAGGCTGCCAGACTTGCCGCAATTAAGCAAAGCCTGATTACAGCCATCCGGGCAGCATGGGCAGCTCGAGGGAGGACAGAGAAAACATATGTTGGTTATCCATACTTGCAAATTTCTGTTTAACACATACCGGGGAAAAAAAAAAAACCTCCTGGTTTCTCTCTTTTTTTTTTTTTAAAGACTGCCAACCACAAAAGTCACAGGATAATGTACTGTGGGTCTGTTACAAGTTAACAAACTGTGTGCCTGTTACCAGCGGATAGATTACCTCAGTCCTAAAAGCCTTTTATGCCTTCCCCTCACCCCGTATAAACCGCTAGTTGTGTAAGCTCAGGGCTGCCTCCTCTGACTGTTACCGAGCAGCCTGGCAGGTTAATAAAATTTTGGTGCCTGACTTTGGGCCTATTCTCCTTTCTCTGGGCTACCCTTACACAGTGCTGGCCTGCCCGGCACCTGCGATCCAGACGCCTTGCCGCCAAACAGGAATCCTGTCACTCTCGGGGGGCGGTGGGGCCTGGTGGTGGGGAGCACAGAAACCCCCACCCCTTGCCTGGTAGTCACACACAGGGAGGCAATCGCTTGAACTGTGAGTGGGGTTTGGAGTGGGGCTTGAGGGAGGACTGGTGGCCCCGGGGCCTGAGTTATTGACAAGTGAATGAGCTGGGAATGAATAAGAATGAAGCCTTCTGGGGCTGGGAGGGAGGGGAGGAGGTTGAAGGTCCACGAATGCCTGGACCTCTGGGGCTCCAGGCTCCCAGTGTGGTGTCCTCCTCCAACCTCAGTTTTCTTACCCGTCCCAGAGAGGAATGTGGCAGGGCTGTTTTGATGATGAGGCCGGATAATCCTGGTCAGCATTTATTAGTCTGCCTGGTCTGGCTATTACTTTTTCTGACTTGTTAAGAAATTTTTCTGCCCAATGCCTATTCTTGGAAAGTGAGCTGGGGAGGCAGAAGGCAGAACTCTCAACCTTGGCTTCAGAGTCCCTTCTGGTTGCCCCCTCCCCTTAGGCTCAATGAAAGCACAGAGCTGGCAAAAGTTTCCTACCCAAGACAGCTGCAGAGTCCAGAGCCAGAAGATCTTGTTTTCTGAACTAAGGGTCTTTTTTTCTCTCTCCCGATAAGAAGTCTCACTCTGTCTTCCAGGCTGGAATGCAGTGGTGTGCCGGCAACCTCTGCCTCCCAGGCTCAAGCGATTTTCCTGCCTCAGGCTCCCGAGTAGCTGGGATTACAGGCATGTGCCAACATGTCCAGCTAATTCTGTATTTTTAGTAGAGATGGGGTTTCTCTATGTTGGTCAGGCTGGTCTCGAACTCCCGACCTCAGGTGATCTGCCTGCCTTGGCCTCCCAAGTGCTGGGATTACAGACATGAGCCACCTCGCCCAGCCTCAAGGGGCTTTTCTTACCCAAAATCAAAATCTCTTGGAGTGGTCAGCTTCAGACAGGAGTCTAAATTTGAATTTTTTTTGTTTTTTTTTTTTTTTTGAGACGGAGTTTTGCTCTTGTTGCTCAGGCTGGAGTGCAATAGCATGATCTCGACTCACTGCAACTTCTGCCTCCTGGAGTCAAGCAGTTCTCCTGCCTCAGCCTCCCAAGTAGTTGGAATTACAGGTACATGCCACCACGCCCAGCTAATTTTTGTATTTTTAGTAGAGATGGGGTTTCTCCATGTTGATTAGGCTGGTCTTGAACTCCCAACCTTAGGTGATCTGCCGGCCTCAGCCTCCCAAAATATAAGCCACCATGCCCAGCCTTGATTGCTTTTCTCTAGGGTTGACCCAAGGCCCTTATGATGAAGTGTTGCACCACTCCCATTCCACCCATTTTCCTGCCCTAATGCATTGAGTGTTCTTAACTGTAGTGACCTGGAATCTGGAGCAAGCTTCCCCAGGCAGGGCCTATTGCCCTCCTGAGCAGGCTGGCCTAGTCTTGGCCTGGTAAACATCAGTCCTGGGGCAAAAGACCCAGGGCAGGGAGGTCTCTCACCTCCCCCAGCCCCACACACTTTCATATGCTTCAGCCATCTACCGGGTGTGGTGACCTCTTAGGGTCCCCTAGCCTGCAGGGTAAAATTTTGACTTTTTGCCACAGTGGGGGAAACTGAGGCACAGGACTAGTGAGTGAAAAACATCAGAAACACTCTGTGACTGGGAAACACTCCCCAGAGGCAAGGTCTCTACAGGACTCAGCACCTCTTGGGTTGTGTCAGTGGGTGACATGTGCACCCTGATTGGCATCTGTACCTTGTGGGGGTGAGGGTGGGTGTTCTGGCAGGACAAGATGCTCTATGACTCACAGGGTAGAGAGACATTGTCCCTCTTTCCCTCC
>NW_022437777.1:0-6814 GCF_009761245.1 Sapajus apella
GGCCTCCCAAAGTGCTGGGATTACAGGCTTGAGCCACCGCGCCCGGCCACAAACACGTTTCTTATAAATTATGGGTATTGGACCTTTGTCAAAAGCATAGGTTGCAAATATTTTCTTTTATTCTGTGTGTTGCTTGTTTACTGTGTTGATGGTTACCTTTGCTGTGAAGAAGCTTTTTAGATTAATTAGGTTCCATTTGTCAATTGTTGTTTTCGTTGCAATTGCTTTTGGCATCTTTGTTTTAAAATTTTTGCCAGTTTCTAGGTCTAGAATGGTATTTCCTAAGTTATCTCAAGAGCTTTTTTTAATTTGAAGTTTTCCATTTGATTTTTTAATTTATCTTGAGTTAATTTTTGTATATGGTTTAAGGAAAGTGTCCAGTTTCAATCTTCTGCATAGTGTTAGCTAGTTATTCCAGCACCATTTATTAAATAGGGAATTCTTCCCAGATTTCTTTTGTTAGCTTTGTCAAAGACCAGATGGTTGTAAGTATGTGGCATTGTGTCTGGGCTCTCTATTCTGTTGCATTGGTGTATGAGTCTGTTTTTGTACAAGTACCATGCTGCTTTGTTTACTGTAGCCCTGTAATATAGTTTAAATTCAGGTAGTGTAATGACTTAAACTTTGTTTTTTTTGCTTATGATTGCCTTTTTTGATTCCATATAAATTTTAAACTAATTTTTATTTTTTAAAATTCTGTTAACAAATATTTTCAGTAGTTTGATAAAAATAGCATTAAATGTGTAATTTTGTTTGGCATATTACCATTTTAATAATTTTGATCTTTTCTATCCATGAGCATAAAATGTTTTTTCCATTTGTTTTTTTATCTCTGACTTCTTTAAGCAGTGTTTTGTCAGTCTTGTCATATTTTTCATCTCCCTGGTTAGCTGTGTTTCTAGATATTTTATTCTCTTTGTAGTGATTGCGAATGAGATTTCATTTTTGATTTGGCTTTCGGTATACATGTTTTCGATTTACAGAGATGCTACTAACTTTTGTATGATTATTTTGTATTTTGAAATTTTACTGAAGTTTTGCAGTTTAGAAAGCTTTTCTGCTGAGATTATAGGGTTTTTCAGATACAGCATTATTTTGTCTGCAAACAGAAAATAAGTCTGACTTCCTCTCTTCCTGCTTGTGTGCCATATTTCTTTTTTAATCTTGCCTAATTGCTTGAGCCTGGACTTCCAATTTTATGTTGAATAGAAGTGTTAAGAGAAGGCATCCTTTTCTTGTGCCAGTTTTCAAAGAAAAATGATTCCAGTTTGTGTATATTTAGTATGCGGGCTGTGGGTTTGTGATAAATAACTCGTTACTTTGAAGTATGTACCTTCCATGCCTTAGTTTGTTGAGGCTTTTTAACATAAAAATGTTACTGAAAGCCTTTTCTGCATCTACTGACATAATTTTGTGGTTTCTGTCTTTAGTTCTGTTTATGTGATGAATCACATTTATTAATTCATGTGTGCTTTTGTTTTTGTTTTTGTTTTGAGACAGAGTCTTACTCTGTTGCCCAGGCTGGAGTGCAATGGCATCATCTTAGCCCACTGCAATCTCTGTCTTCCAGGTTAAAGCGATTCCCCTGCCTCAGCCTCCCAAGCAGCTGGATTACAGGTGCTTGCTACCACGCTTGGGCTAATTTTTGTATTTTTAGTTAGGACAGTGTTTCGTCATGTTGGCCAGGCTGGTCTTTAACTCCTGACCTCAGATTATCTGCCTGCCTCGGCCTCTCAAAGTGCTGGAATTATAGGCATGAACCATCGGCCTCACCTCCTGTAGAGTTAACTTTGCATCCCAAAGTTAATGAATTAACTTTGTATCCCAGAGGTAAACCATACTTGATCATAGTTGTTTAGCTTTTTGATGTCCTGCTTAATTTGGTTTGTCAATATTTTGTTGAGAATTTTGCATCAGTGCTCATCAAGAATTTTGGTCTAAAGTTTTCTTCTTTTGTTTTCTCTGTCAAGTTTTGGTATCAGAATGATGCTGTTTTTAATTTTTTGGAAGAGTTTTAGTAGAAACGGTACCAGCTCCCCAAGTCAGCTATCAGTCTATCTGGTTCTGGGCTATATTGGTTGGTAGACTACTTATTACTAATTTCATTTTTGAGCTTCTTAATGATCTATTAAGGGCTTTGATTTTCTTTATGTTCAGTCTTGAGATAATATATTTGTTCATGAATTTGTCCATTTCTTCTAAATTTTTAAGTTTTTTTTTTTTTTTTTTTTTTTTGAGACGGAGTTTCGCTCTTGTTACCCAGGCTGGAGTGCAATGGCGCGATCTCGGCTCACCGCAACCTCCGCCTCCTGGGTTCAGGCAATTCTCCTGCCTCAGCCTCCTGAGTAGCCAGGATTACAGGCACGTGCCACCATGCCCAGCTAATTTTTTGTAGTTTTAGTAGAGACAGGGTTTCACCATGTTGACCAGGATGGTCTCGATCTCTTGACCTCGTGATCCACCCGCCTCGGCCTCCCAAAGTGCTGGGATTACAGGCTTGAGCCACCGTGCCCGGCCCAATTTTTAAGTTTATGTGCATAGAGGTGTTCATGGCAGATTTCAGTAAAGTTTTGTACGGTCAGTGGTGATGTGTCTTGTCATTTTTAATTGTGTTTATTTGGATCTTTTCCTTTTTCATCATTAATCTTGTTAATGGTTTATTTATTTATTTTTAAGATTTTACTTCTGCAGTTCTTAATCTTTTGTATAGTTTTTCATGTCAACATCTTCCATTCAGAAATGGTTTTCTTTATTTCTTGTCTTTTGTTAGCTTGGGGGATGATTTGCTCTTGTTTCTTTCACTATTTGTGATGTCAGGTTGTTAAACTGAGGTTTTTATTTTTTTATTTTTTTTGAGATGAAGTCTCACTCTCTCAGCCCAGGCTGGAGTGCAGTGGTGTAATCTCGGCTTACTGCAACCTCTACCTCCTGGGTTCAAGTGATTCTCTTGCCTCAGCCTCCCGAGTAGCGGGAATTACAGGTTCTTGCCACTGCATGCAGCTAACGTTTTGTATTTTTAGTAGAGATTGGGTTTCACCGTATTGGCCAGGCTGATCTCGAAGTCCTGGCCTAAACTGATGTCTTTCTAACTTTTTGATGTAAGCATTAATGCTATAAATTTTTCTCCTAACATGGCCTTAGTTGTGTTGCAAAAATTCTGGTATGTTGTATCTTTGTTCTAATTTTTTTCAAAGAACTTCTTGGTTCCTGCCTTACTTTCATTATTTTCCCCAAAGTAATTCAAGTGTAGCTTGTTTAAATTCCATGTAATCTTATGATTCAAGTGGTTTTGTTCGTGTGTGTGTGTGTGTGTGTGTGTGTGTGTTGAATTACATTTTTATCAAGCTGTGGACTCTGTGTGTGGTTCCTATACTTTTGGAATTTTTAAATTTGCTGAGCATTGTTTTGCTTCTGACTGTGTGATCAATTTTAGGGTAAGTGCCACGTGGTGATGAGAAGACTGTATACTATGTTATTTTTAGGTGGAGAGTTCTGTAGAAGTCTATTAGGACTATTTAGTCAAGTTGAGTTTAAGTCTTTTTTTTTTTTTTTTTTTTTTTTTCAGACGGAGTTTCGCTCTTGTTACCCAGGCTGGAGTGCAATGGCGCGATCTCGGCTCACCTGGAGGCAACCTCCGCCTCCTGGGTTCAGGTAATTCTCCTGCCTCAGCCTCCTGAGTAGCTGGGATTACAGGCACGCGCCACCATGCCCAGCTGATTTTTTGTAGTTTTAGTAGAGAATTTTTTTTAGTAGAGAATTTTTAGTAGGGGTTTCACCATGTTGACCAGGATGGCCTCGATCTCTTGACCTCGTGATCCACCCGCCTCGGCCTGCCAAAGTGCTGGGATTACAGGCGTGAGCCACCGCGCCCGGCTGAGTTTAAGTCTTAATATCTTTGTTAATTTTCTGCCTCAATAATGTGTCTCCTAGTACCTGTGGGTGTTGTAGTCTCCTACTCTTATTGTGTCAGTATCTCATTGTCTCCATAGGTCTCTTAACAACTTCATTTATTTATGTGCACCCATCAATTTATTATAACACCTTTCTCTCTTCTACTTTTTTACTGTAAATATTCTTTCAAGGGTTGAGTGTGGCAACTCATGCGTATTATTCCAACACTTTGGGAGGCCAAGGCAGGTGGATCACAAGGTCAAAAGATCAAGACTGTCCTGGCCAAGATGGTGAAACCCCATCTCTACTAAAAATACAAAAATTAGCCAGGTACGGCGGTACACACCTGTAGTCTCAACTACTTGGGAGGCTAAGGCAGGAGAATCACTTGAACCCAGGAGGCGGAGGTTGCAGTGAGCCAAGATCCCACCGCTGCACTCTAGCCTGGCAATAGCGAGACTCTATCTCAAAAAAAAAAAAAAAAATACAAATTCATAATTTAGATGTCCAAGAATTCAAGAACATGTCTAGTAACCTGGTTGTTATAGGAGAAAATATAAATTAAAAATAAGAGACTTTATTCACATATGTGAAAATAGGGGAGGACGTTTTATTCATCTCTTTTTTATTAAAACATTTACATTATGTATATTAACAGCTAAATAAACCTTTTGTCCTTCTCTTGGCTCAGGATTGCCTTTATTTGGGACCTGAGATTTATTGCTTTGCTTTTGCTTTGGCAAAGTTTATTTAAAGGTAGAATCAAATTTAGCAACATAGAATGATCAAGACTAAAAGATAAAGAGTAAGTTCCTTTGACAGAAACGTGATTATCCAAGGTAGTTATTTGCAGGCAGAAGTACTTACAATGCAAAAGCAAGAATAGTTCAGTGTGTAAACTGAACGGTGAAGTCCGTAGTCTTATGATTTTTCTGTTTATTTAGATCAATTAGCATAGCTATGTGTAGTGTTTTTAGACAACCTGCATTTATGTAAATTAAACAGTATATTCCACAATAGTATAAATATTTGGCAACAATATTTACTTTGAATACAGCCCTTAAATAGTTACTTTAATATTGTTACACATGCTTTTGAAATATAGAGTGTTTGAACTGTATTGTAGTTATAGTTTTTCAAAATCCTACATACATTATGACTAGTACATTAAAATTATTAACACTTAGATATTTATATCTAATATTCAAAGAAAATTTACCACCAAATTATTGCAGTAGATATTAGTCTGATATGCTTATTAATCTGTCCAATAGAGATAATTATAGGTAAGCATAATTTTAGTGTCTTTTATTTTACTAAATTGGAATGCTGTTTTTTTTTTTTTTTAAAGACAGAGTCTCACTCTGTTACCCAGGTTGGAGGGGAGTGCATGATCTAGGCACACTACAACCTCCACCTCCTGGGTTCAAGCAATTCTCCTGCCTCAGTTTCTAGAGTAGCCAAGATTACAGGTGCCCACCACCATGCCTGGCTAAGTTTTGTATTTTTAGTACAGACGAGGTTTCACCATGTTGGCCAGGCTGGTGTAGAACTTCTGACCTCAGTTGATCCGCCTGCCTCATCCTCCCAAAGTGCTGGGATTACAGACGTGAGCCACCGCGCCTGGCCTGGAATACTGCTATTGCAGGACAAATAAAAGAAAGGTGGTGTGTACACTCAAGAACCATAACTTTTTAGTTAACTATGTTACAAGCTCTATGTATTCTGCTATATAAACAGTCAGATTTCAATTATTCATCAAAAAGTACCGGTGGAAGTGCATGTATTGAAAAGAAGTAATGTAAAAGGTTGCCCACTTCTTGTTTTTAATCTACTGACAAGTTGCTCTAGTAACCCAAAGACGTGAAGGAGAAAGCAGCTGCCTCACCACTCAGACATTGATTTGTTCAGATGTTTCAATGCCTCATGATACAAGAAAACCACAAAAATTTTCTTCACAAACAAAAGGTGCTGGTAGAAACTGTGAGATACATTTCAATATAGATCCCCAATTCAATATCTAGGAGACGAGAGAGCAGCAGACATGGAAGAGAAACCTTATGAAATTCTTCTGAGACTATGTCTCCTTTCTTCATAATGTTAATGTTTTTTGTTTTTTTTGTTTTTTGAGACAGTCTTGCTCTGTCGCCCAGGCTGGAGTGTAGTGGTGAGATCTCGACTCACTGCAACTCATGCCTCCCAGGTTCAATTGATTCTCCTTTCTCAGCCTGCCGAGTAGCTGGGATTACAGATACTCACCCCCATGCCTGGCTAATTATTTTTGTATTTTTCATAGAGACAGGGTCTCACTATGTTGGCTAGGCTGGTCTCAAACTCCTGACCTCCAGTGATCCACCCACCTCAGCCTTCCAAAATGCCGGGATTACAGGCATGAGCCACTGCACCCAGCACATTAATGTTTTTAATGTTGATAGTAGCTGTTCACTTTGAGTGATTAGAGAGCAATTTTTTAGAGATATATTTTCTGGCTGAATTGATCAATCTTATATCTAATCTGAGTTTTTTCCTAAGAGGTTTTTAACTTTTTTTTTCTCTCTCAGTATAATCTTTCTTAGAATGAGAGCTGTTTTTTGCCCAGGCTGGAGTGGAGTGGAACAGTCTCAGCTCACTGCAACCTCTGGCTCCCAGGCTTAGGTGATTCTCCTGCCTCAGCCTCCCCAATAGCTGGGATTACAGGCGCCTACCATGATGCCCGGCTAATTTTTGTATTTTTTATAGAGACAGGTTTTTGCCATGTTGGCCAGGCTGATCTTAAAACTCCTGACTTCAAGTGATCCTCCCACCTTGGCCTCCCATACTGCTGTGATTACAGGTGTCAGCCACCATGTCTGGCCAAGAGCTGTTTTTATCTCCAGTGCTTTAGGTATCTTTTTCAGAAGACCTATTAGTTTCCCTTTGTGTC
>NW_022437777.1:16814-25580 GCF_009761245.1 Sapajus apella
AAGTTATTTCTTTAAATAAAGAAGACTTTCTGTTTCTTCCACTTTCTGACTATTTGTTGAAAGGAGTGCTGCTGAAAGTATCCAACGGAGGCATTATGTCTCCAGAAAAATTTTAAGGAAAAGTATTGCAAGCAACAGTAGTCACTGTTGGATCAGGTTCTAAAGGAAAGGGCGGAGAGATTCAACCAGTTAAAGTTCTTCTCCCAGAATTTGGAGACATTAAAGTAGTTGTAGGTGACAAGAATTATTTCCTATTTAGAGATGGTCACATTCTTAGAGGACGTAGACTGAAATCACTTTTGAAATGGCATCAACGTGATGCAGTCCATTCTACTTAAGTTCTAAAATCTTTCATCATGTAAATAATTTTCATATCTCTCTTTTATAATAAACTAATGATCACTAATGACCAAAAGAAAAAAAAAATAAAAAAGACTGCCTGAGAAACAACTTTTTTTTTAAGACAGAGTCTCACTCTGTCGCACAGGCTGGAGTGCAGTGGTGCAATCTTGACTCACTGCAACGTCCGCTTCTCGGGTTCAAGCAGTTCTTCTGCCTCAGCCTTTTGAGTAGGTGGAATTCCAGGTACCTGCCACCACTTTCAGCTAAATTTTTTGTATTTTTAGTAGAGACAGGGTTTCACTATCTTGGTCAGGCTAGTCTCAAACTCCTGACCTTAGGTGATCCACCCACCTCAGCCTCCCAAAGTGGTGAGATTAGAGGCATGAGCCACCATGCCCGGCCTTATTTTTGTTTTTATTATTCTTTTTTTGAGACAAAGTCTTACTTTTGTCTTCCAGACTGGAGTGCAGTGGTGATCTCAGCTCGCTACAACCTCTGCCTCCCAAGTTCAAGTGATTCTTCTGCCTCAGCCTTTCCACGTAGCTGGAAATACAGGCACCTGCTACCATGCCTGGCCAATTTTTGTAATTTTAGTAGAGACCAGGTATCACCATTTTGGCCAGGCTGGTCTCAACTCCTGACCTCAGATGTTCCACCTGCCTTGGCCTCCCAAAGTGCTGGGATTACATGTGTAAGCCACTGTGCCTGGCCACGAAACAACTTTTTATCAGTTCACCCTGTTATCTTTTTTTCTGATTTTACAAATTCACTTGTTTTTCTTTTTTCTTTTTTTTTTAAGAGAGAGTCTTGCATTGTCACCCAGGGACATAACGTGAGGGGATCTCTCTTTTGATAGTACTTTATTTGCTGTAACACCCAAAAATGCAGAGTGAGGTTAATCCCACCTAGAATCTTCACATAAGTTCTGGCCTTTGCCTGGGATTTACAAGACACAGGGTAGATTTTGGGTAGAAAATGTATAGGAAACTAAGAGGAGGCATTTTCTGCATTGCAAGATGTCAACACAGACATCTTAAAGCCTCCCTTTGAGAGTGTGGCTCTTTGAGTTTTCAGGCCTTGTTCAGTGACCAGTTCTGTGACAGGCTCTAAGGGTAAAGAGAATCTGATGGCAGAATCTTTAAGCGTAAGCTAGCATCTTAAAAGATCAAGACTATAAGTATCCAGAGCCATAACCACAACTATATCTATGTGTAAAAATGTGATACTGGAGGAGAGTATTGTTGTCCTTTATCTTACCCAAGAGCTAGCTCACCATCACAGGTCATCCCAGTTCTGGAACTCCACCAGGGCAGGTCCGTTTTTTATTTAGAATCAGCCTGAATCATCTGGGCACGGTGGCTCACGCCTGTGGTTTCAGCACTTTGGAAGGTCGAGTTGGGTGGATCACCAGAGGTCATGAGTTCGAGAGCAGCCTGGCCAACATGGCGAAACCGCATCTCTACTAAAAATATAAAAATTAGTCCAGCGTGATGGCGTGTACCTGTAGTCCCAGCTACTTGGGAGGCTGAGGCAGAAAAATCACTTGAACCTGGGAGGCAGAGGTTGCAGTGAGCCAGTATCACATAATTGCACTGTAGCCTGGGCAACAGAGGGTACTCTATCTAAAAGAAAAAAGAAAAAGAGCCTGACTCTCTCCTGCCTGACTTATTGAGCCACCAGCACAGGGTCACTGGGAATCCTATCACACTTCACAGTCACCTAGGCATCTTTGAGTTATTTGAGAATGCCCAGAGCAGAATTTTATTAGGCTGACAAGAGTGGTTAAATTCTTCTGTCTCAGTCTAGGAAAAATGATTCATTCCGTGTTTATTTCTCACCTCATAGAAGAGATGTTTTTGGTTGGTGCCCAAATGAGAGTTTCTCCAGTTTCCTTGTACTTGAGTGAAAAACAAGAGGAGATCAGGAGACTCAGACACATCAAGCAATTGCTTTCATTTCATATAGTCTTTAGAAAAGTAGATAAAGCAGACATGGTCCCTACCATCCAGAAACTTTTAGTCTATACTGGCAACTGGATAAAAGGTTGAAATATGCATTATATGGTGAGTACAGTAAATAGATGTGTGCAAAAAAACTTGGGCTTTATTTGGACCACTTTATTTTTACTTTTAATTTTTTTGAGACAGAGTTTTTTTCTTATTGCCCAGGTTGGAGTGCAATGGCAGGATCTCAGCTTACCACAACTTCTGACCCCTGGATTCAAGCGATTCTCCTTCCTCAGCCTCCTTAGTAGCTGGAATTACAGGCATGCGTCACATGGCTGGCTAATTTTGTATTTTTATTTTAGTAGAGATGGGGTTTTCCACGGTCAGGCTGGTCTCAAACTTCCAACCTCAGGCCGATCTACCTGCCTCGGCCTCCCAAGGTGTTGGGATTACAGGCATGAGCCATAGCACCTGACCCTCACTTTCTTTATATTTTTGTGACTGCTGATATTTTTACATTAAGGGATGTTTATTAACAGAAGAGTTGTTATTATTATTTGTATTTCTTTTTTTTCTTTTCCTGGGTGTTTGGGGATGGAGTCTCGCCCTGTTGCACAGGCTGTAGTTCAGTGGCTTCATCTCAGCTGACTGCAACCTCCGCTTTCTGGGTTTAAGTAATTCTCCTGCCTCAGCCTCCTCAGTAGTTGGGATTATAGGCATGTAGCACCATACCCGGCTAATTTTGTATTTGTAGTAGAGACAGGATTTCTCCAGGTTGGTTAGGGTTTCTCCGTGTTGGCCAGGCTGGGCTCAAACTCCTGACCTTAGGTGATCCACCCGCCTTGGCCTTGGGATTACAGGTATGAGCCTCCATGCCTGGCCTGATGTTTATTCTGTCCATAAAAATGGAATGTTTTTCCATTTGATTGTGTGCTCTCTTACTTCCTTGAGCAGTGGGGTTTATAATTCTCCTTGAAGAGGGCCTTTTCATTTCTTGTTAGATGTATTTCTAGGTGTTTTATTCTTTTGTAGCAGTTGTGAAGTTCATGTATGATTTGGCTCTCTGAATGTTCTTTCTTGGCTTATAGAAATGCTTGTGATTTTTGTATTTTTAGTGGAGATGGGGTTTCACCATATTGGCCAAGGATGCTCTTGATCTCTTGACCTCGTGATTTGCCTGTCTCAGCCTCCCAAAGTGCTCAGATTACGGGCATGAGCCACCACGCCCAGCCAAACTGATGTTTCTTTATCATTAAATTTAGACTGTAATTTACTTTGGAGGGGGCAGTGATGCTGTAACCCTGTGCACACCATGTAATTGATTTGCCTCCGAACATCATACAAATTCGTCTTCATGCAGTCGATGTTAATAACTCACTTGGTTAATGAGCTTTGTGACAGTTTTTTTTAATAGACAATTGTTTTTCTCTTCATTATTAAGTATCTTTATGCAGCTGATGTGGATAAACAATCACTTTCAATCTGGCAGCTGCCCTTTCTTAGGTTTTCTTTGTATTTATCAGTCTTTGGAAAATGAAGCTCTCATCTTTCTTTACAGGCCAGAAACACTGAAAAATATGGAGGCTCTTGCACTTACTGATTGTTCGACAAAATAATTTTCTTTGACCAAAAACATTGGCATTAGTAGTGAGCTTGGTAGAGACTCAGATTTTATTCCAGATTTTTTGAAAAAATAATCTGCATTAATAAGATCTCCCTTTTATTGTACACATTAAAATTTGAGCAGTACTTTCTAACTCAGTATGTCTTTTTCATCTGAAAAATTTGCCCAACTCATTCCGTGTAATGTAAAGATAACACTCAAAAATGTACATGTTAGTGTTTATGCCCTCAGTTTTATACTTTATTGTCCAGAACAGTACCATCTATGTGTTGATGTTACTACATAACATCAACTGTTATGTAGTTGTCTTTTCTCAGAGTTAGAGAATACATTAGAGAATATTTCTGTGTTGAAAGTTATTTGTTAGATATTGTCAGTCACTCCTGTAAGTAAGAACCAGTTATCTTTATTCATTTTTTTTTTTTTTTTGAGACGAAGTTTTGCTGTTGTTGCCCAGACTGGAGTGCAATGGCATGATCTCGGCTCACCGCAACCTCCGCCTCCTGGGTTCAAGCAATTCTCCTGCCTCAGCCTCCCGAGTAGCTGGGACTACAGGCACGCACCATCATGCCCAGCTAATTTTTGTATTTCTAGTAGAGACGAAGTTTCACCTTGTTGACCAGGATGGTCTCGATCTCTTGACCTCGTGATCCACCCGCCTCGGCCTCCCAAAGTGCTGGGATTACAGGCTTGAGCCACCGCGCCCGGCCTGTCTTTATTCTTGATTTACCTTGAGTCAAATTAAAAATTCTGCTCATGGTCACTTGGTAAATATGCATGTGGATGTATGTTTTTCAGGGAGTGTTGACATTTATGGGTGTGGCCGTAGAATTCTATCTGGTGGAGTGGCAATGCCTGGACACTGCACAGCAGAATTTATATAGAAATGTGATGTTAGAGAACTACAGAAACCTGGTCTTCCTGGGTGAGCATCACTTCAATACACAATTTCCTGATATATTCTGTAAGTTTTCTTTCTTTTCTTTTTCTTTTTTCGTAGAATAATTTTTGGCAATTTTTGCTTTCAGATCTGTTTAAGAAAAAAAAAAATCAAGATTTGTCTAGTAAAAAAGAATTTTAAGGTGTTTTTGACCTGAACTTTCCACACTCCAGAGCTGATCCGTATCCTTCACTCTAGATTAGTGTTAATTTTAGAAATTTAGCGGTATAACATACTGTTGCCCACATCTTAAAATCTGATTGCCACTACCAATTTTTGATTTAGTAGTACCAGGTAGTGAAATTAAGAACTTACAAAACTGAAATCAATTTAAAATATTTTCTGAATATTTTAAATTTTTTATTATAAATTAGTATTTTAGAGGCATTTTGCTAGAATATTCTATTACATTCTTTTTACTGAGCACACTACTAGGTTGGTAATTGGAGAATATGAGCAAGATTCATGTAATTTTTAATAAAACAGGTATTGCTGCCTCTAAGCCAGACCTGATCACCTGTCTGGAGCAAGGAAAAGAACCTTGGAATGTGAAGAGACATGAGATGGTAGCCAAAGCCCCAGGTAGGTAAGAGTGAAAATGAGTGCAGCAGACGACACAGATGAGAGGTATAAAATAAGAAAAAAGCCAATTCTTAAAATGATTTGGAAATCTGTGTTTCAAAGGAAATAGTTTTTAGGAAGCCTGATTTTTTATTTATTTTTTATTTTTTGTTTTTTTGTGCTCTCACATGGAAACATCTTCTGTGTTATCTTTTTAAAATCTCTAAAGAGTTTACTTTCCTTCAGTAACCTTTCTTCACATTTACAGTGACAGCCTGTTTGTGGCATGTAAGAGACTGCAAAATATGATCACTTTTTTGTTGTTTTTGAAAACACAGAGATACCTGCATAATTTTGAGAAACTTTATGTTAAACTGTTTTTTAAGTTCTCTTTTGACATGTCTAAGATGTGTGAGAGAAGTGGTTTCTGTTCCATTGTTTTTGTGTTGCCAATTTTTCTGCACAATACATTTTGTCTTTTATAGTTTTTAAGTATAGTTTAAAATTATACATTATGATGTTCTTCTGCTTTGTTCTTTGTTTTCAAGATTGGTTTGGCTAGTCAACATTTATTGTAGTTCTACATGAAATTTAGAATTGCATTTTGTATTACTGTGGAAAATACCGGAACTTTGATAGGGAGTTTATTGAATCTAAAGATCATTATAGATAAAACATGGTACTTTAACAATATTCTTTCAATCAATAGACATAAAATGTTTTTATATTTATTTTTGTCATTTCAAGTTTTTAATTGATGTATCTTTTATTTGAAATATATTTAAGCTCCTTTGTTATATTACATTTGTTCTTAGAAATTTATTATTTCAGTGCTATTTTAAGATCGCTTCATTTCTCTATTTTATCAGATAGTTTATTTAAAGTGTATGAAACCATAACTTATACTTCTATGTTAATTTTCTATTTTGCTAGTTTATTGTGTAATTATTACTTTAATTAGTTTTTAAAATACTGTTTATGTTTTTTTATATAAGATCAAATGATCTACAAAGAACAACATTTTCCTTTTTTGTGTTTAATTTCAATGACTTAAAACTTTTTTTTGACTAATTTTTATTGCACCTACTTCCAGTGCTATGTTAAAATAGAAGCATTGAGAATAGACACAATATACTTTTGCATTGGTGTCTGTGAATTTGAAGGAACAAACACCTCTTCAAGTTTTTATAAACTGGTTTCAGAAAGTGAAGGTCTTTTGTTGAGTCCCAGGGTGATGGGATGCCCCATGTGTTTGTAGTGTAGAGAGGTTGTAGCTTGATCACAAAGGCTGTTGGTTCTGCATTAGGGTCCACCTTTAGTTGGCTTGTTACAAGGGGATTGGGTAGTTGTAATTCCCATTTTAGTTTTGGACATAGTGAATATTCTTTAGGACTTTGCTTTGTTTGGCAAAATGTGGGGAGGTTTCTGCAATTGGGTCTACATATGGTAGGCTTTAAATTAGGATGTAGATGAGTTTGGCTTCCACCGAGTACCAGAGAGGATTTCCCAAGGTCACTGTGGGTTTCTGCATCAGCAGAACTTGCCGTGCACTGTGGCTCAGGGAACTACAACTGAGTCATGGAACTGCCTTAGGGACCACAGTAAGGGCCAACATCTTCAGGCCTACCAGCATGCCTATAAATGGGTGTCTTCCTTCAGGCCTCTGGAAGGGCAGGATCTCTCCCATACTGTGGATAGGAGGAGTTTGGGATGATTACAAGGTAAGTTCAGAATTCTCAGTGGGATCAAGTTTGATGGGGCATTTTCTGGTCTATAGCCAAGAACAGGGATCCTGTAGTTTGCCACCTGAATAAAAGCCTGTCTTCTGAAAAGAATGTTCCTCAATCGTGGGCATTAGCAGAGTTTCACAAATCCCCCCCTGGATCTCAAAGCTTTTTTAAGGGCACTTATTTTGGAAATGGGGTCTTGCTACGTAACCCAGGCTGGTCTTGAAATTCTGGCATGAAGCAGTTCTCTGACTTAATGTACCACGTAGCTGTCATTACAGGTTGGAGCCATGATTCCTGTTTTTCTCATAAAGGCATTTTTGTTAGGGATGGATGACAAATTTTCTTGCTGTCAGAAAATAGGCAAATAGGACACCTTTTATTTTTCCACCTTAGTGATGTCACTCTCCCTGTACATTTTTACTTTCTATTTTGATTTAGTCTGTAATTTCAGATGTAGACATTTAGGACAATATACTAGAATTTACATTTTATGCCTGAAGTGAATTGAATAATTAGTAGGCAGGCAAAAAGGAAATATAGGCAGATAAAAAAGGTTATAGGATTTTCACTCACTTTTGTCTGCCTATATCTAAAATGTAACAAATTATTTCCAAATTGTTTTTATATATCAGAGGGTCTGATCATATTCTGAAAAAATATATATAGATTCTGAAAATATACATACATATGTATATATATTTTTTCTTTCTTTGCTGTCCATTATGGTATATTTTTTCTTTATTTAGCAATGTAAGCCTGTTCTTTGCTTCTAAAGTTAGGTTAGAGAAGTTTTATTTTGTGTAAGAATATTACATATTTAAAACTTAAAAATATCTCATTTATTAAAATGCTTATTTATCAAAAGTGTGTCATTGCAATCTTCTGTTTATGATTATACTGCATTTTATCTGAAACTTTACTGCATTACAGTGGATGCCAATGATTCAAAAGAGTCATTGTCAATGAGTACACAGTTACAGTAAACTATTGCAGTTATCGACACAAATTATTTGTTAGTGCATCATCAATTTTGCATACCAGATTTTATGAGTAAACATTGTTTTGTAGTTTCATATCAGTGTTATTTCTCAGTGTAGGTTTCTTTTTTTTTTTTTTTTTTTTTTTTTTTTTTCTTTTTTTAAGACGGGGTTTCACCATGTTGGTCAGGCGGGTCTTGAACTCCCGACCTCAGGTGATCTGCCGGCCTTGGCCTCCAAAGTGCTTGGATTACAGGTGTGAGCCACCACACCCGGCCCAGTGTAGGTTTCTTAACATAAGTTTATTGTGTTTTTCGGTTTTACAATTTTAGACAATTTGCAATTTTGTTTATACAGGTAAGTCACTGTGGGGCTTAATTAAGAGATAAGTCAGCCATATGTCTGTTACAATCTGATTATATGTGTGTGTTTTTATCTATAAATATAACTCCAGTTTTGGTTATGGCTAATCTTGTATTTATGTTTTCTTAGCTGATTTTTAATGGTGGCTTTATCTTGTCCCAATGAGTAGTCATGGAAATAGTCTTATTTTTACCTTGTAAAATATATAATATATAATAGTAAATATATAATATATAATAATAGTAAATATATAATTTATATAATATATAATATATAATTTCTT
>NW_022437778.1:0-25508 GCF_009761245.1 Sapajus apella
GCAGGGGGGGAGATGAGCGGTAGCGTGACCCCGGGAGCCCACACTCGCAGACCCCCAGCCGGCCCCGTCTCGCCCTCGCGGCCTCACCGTAGAGCCCCCGGGGCCCGCTCTGCCCGGTGGCGGGGTCGGGCGCCGCCCACATGAGCAGGGGGTTCTGCGAGTCTCTGGGGAAGGCGGGGTCGGGCCCCGACGCCAGCTGTCCCCCGGAGAAGCTCCGCAGCGCGTCGTTCCAGGAGTGCGAGGAGCCATAGATGGCGCTGCCGTCCAGCCAGCCGGTCACCTGGTTGGTCTGCGGGGCAAGCGGCGCGTGAGCCGGGAGCCGGGGCCCCAGGGGGAGTCCGGGGCTGGGGAGTGGGCGCCGCTCCCTGTCAGGCCTGCAGCCCGGGCCCCACCTGGCTGGGGTGCGGCCCCTCCCCGCCGCCTCCCCTGCCTCACCAGGTCCCGGGGGTTGCTGGGGCTGCGTCCGGTCTCTGGGTCCCAGCGACTCCTCTGGAAGGGCAGCACCACGTCCCCACGCTGGTCGGGGTCGAACACGGGGTCTCCAGACGGGATGTAGATGTTGAGGAACTCGGCGGGGCAGCCGGGCGTTTCCACGTCCACCACGTCGGAAAGCACATGGTAGCCTGCGGGCATGGGGCGCATATAGGTGAGCAAACCGTCCGTATCACGCCCTCCCCCACGGCCAGGTCGGCCTCCAAGTGTCCTCGGGAGCCAAAAGACAGAGGTCCCAGTGCCAGCTCCGCTACCAGCTCTGCAGGTTAGCCCCAGGGAGCGTCAATTTTCTAATCTGCAAAGTGAGACTATAATGAGTTCCCTTTCTACCCAATTCATAAAGCTCTTGTGAGAATTAAAATAATATAATTTATGTAGGGGCCCCTCAAGTCAGTCCTCCTCCCTCTGGGCGGGGGCGGGGAGAGGTGAGATGGTTACTAACAAATGATGAGGAGAGCGGTGGCTGGGGGAACTCAGTTCCCAAAAGCTATAATGGGGGTCCAGTGACACCTCTAGTTTGGAGCAAGGCGTAAGAGAAAGATTAGTGAGCGAATATCACTGCGTCAACACGCCAAATGTCTTCGAGATGAAGGCAATCTCGAAGTGCTTAGAGAGGAAGTGGTTGAGAGTCTCGGATCTGTCTCCTGTGGACTCGCAGAGGGGATCTGGCCCCTCCCCCGGGCTGAGCAGAGCGCCAGATCAACCCCACTGGTCTTCTCCTTATCCCTCACCAAAGAAGACCCCCAGTACTGTGCGGTTGCGGAGCGACGGCAGCCCGGCTTTGCCCAGCGTGGCGGCGTCGCTGAGCCGGCGCGAGTTGGGCAGCTGCGGCTCCTCCAGAGCCTGATACACACCGTCGGCGTAATTGGCTGGTACGCGGCGCTGCAGCCGGGAGCCTGCGGAGGTAGGGAGCCGGGCGCTAAGCACTCCAACCCCAAGAATCCCCTAAACCTCGTCCTAGCCTCCCTCAACCCCTATCCCTCTTCTCAGACGGAACGGTCTCTATAGGGTCTCTTGGCCCCAGCAGCGCTGTGTAGACAGAGGAGCTGCTGGGCGAGTGTTCCCCGCAGATTCTCTGCTTAGAGGCTTCCAGCACCCGCGGCCCCAGGACGCACCAACAGCGCCACGCTCGTGGTGCCTCAGGTTGTTAAACCAGCCGTCGTAGCGCTGCACTTCCCAGGGCAGTGAGAGTGCGTCCTGTCCGCCTGTGGACACAGAGAAGGGCCTCCTCAGCACTAGGCTCCCAGGTACCCCTCCCGGACCCAACGGCCTCGGACCGCCCCTCCCCAACTCGAGGAGCGCCCCTAACCCGACCCAAGTGTCAGGCCGCACTAGGAAGTTTCCCATCCCGCTGAGCTGCGCAGTGAACTGACCTTCCAGTCTCAGGGAGCCGCTTGCCGCACTTTTCCCCTCCCTACCTCCCAGGGGATCCTGGGGGACACCCCGCAGCTAGAGGAGCCAGATACTTGCCCGCTGGATACAGGGATCCAATCAGCAGAGCTCCCAGGAACATCAGTGCCTCTTGTCTTGCACGGAGCATGCCAACCCTGCAACCTGCGGGGCGGGGGTGGGGGTGGTAGGTGGTATGTGAAGGCCACTATTAGGGTGTCCTCTATCCCTCCCCTTTCGTTCCTACAGAGGGAAGGAGGAGCGCCAGCTGTTTCCACTTCTGGAACGTAGCTGTTAGAAGCATCACTGAGGGCCTGCATCCAAACGCCACTCTTTTCAGGACAATTGGCAGCTGTGGAGGCCTGGACATTGTTCCCCATCCTCCACCCCCTCAGAGAATTAACCTCCGACCATAGGAACCCACTGGGCAGGAGTCTCCTGGGGCATTGGTGCGCCCAATGTCTCGAATGTATCACCTCCATCACTAGCACTAATCCGACAGGCTCCGCTTCTCCTCCAGGAGGTAGGGAAGGAAAAGAGGCTACTGAGTTGGGAGCTAAGGACCTGCAGCACCCTTCCGCAATGAATCCCCCTTCCCCAATGAACTCCCCTTCTGCAATGAACGCCTGTCCGTGATGAGCGAGGGCTAAGGTTCGGTCCCAAACTGATCTAACCTGTGGTTTATGGTGGTGTCGGGTTCAGATGTCTTCTTGCCTCTTAAAAATCTTCACTTCTGTGCTCTACTTCTTGCCTTCACCCCCGCTCCTCCAGCTCCGCTGATCCTCAGCCGCCCTGGCTGCACTCTCACCTTCCTCTCTGGGTCTTCGGTCTCACAGCCTCGCCGGTGTTGGCTCAGGACAGACCTGCGCCGAATCTGAGCATCTGGACCCAGGGCTCACCCTCCTGCTGTGCAGGCGGGGCCCTTATTTGCATAACCTCTTTCCGCTGGGACTCGGCCGCTGGGCTGGGACACCTGAGTGGCACGCCGCCCACGCTGCTATAAAAGGGGTCCCGCGCGACTTCCAAACTCAGCGCGAACCCGGAGAACCAGGAAAGTAACTGGCTACAGACAGTGAGAAATAGTTTCGCTCGCCAACTAACCAAACTCTGTCGGCATCAACCCCAGAGCGTTGGGAGCAGCCTGCCGCTACGTTTCCTTAGCGGAGAGGTGCAGAACTCAGACTTCACCAGCCCACTTGGTGCCGGCGTTGTACGCGAAGAGGCGCCAAGGACGCGCTCTCCAGCATCCAGGCAGCCCCAGCTTGCCGGCCTGCCTGCCCTCCTGCGTGCAGCTCTCGGCCACCCTGCAGCATGACCCTGTGGAACGGCGTACTGCCTTTTTACCCCCAGTCCCGGCATGCGGCAGGCTTCAGCGTCCCACTGCTCATCGTTATTCTAGTGTTTTTGGCGTTAGCAGCAAGCTTCCTGCTCATTTTGCCCGGGATCCGTGGCCACTCGGTAAGGGTGTCTTAGTAGTTCGCGTAGAGTGGGGGGAGTCGTCATGGGCAAATTGTCCCCTGAGGGACCCAGAACAGGTAAGACTGTGCAAGGGCCTCCATGAATAGTCAAACTGAGGCTCAGGTGGAGCGAAGTCAGGAGTCTGCTGCAGCAAGCACCCCTTCCCAAGGACAGGGAGAACTCCCCATCCAGCACATCCTGAAGAAGGACCCGAGTTGGGTCCTTGGGAAGGCTGCTGCAGAGAATGGGCACCCAGTCCAGTAATCCTGAGGCAGAGTCTAGACTTCATGTGCATCCAGGGCCTCCCACCTCTCCCAGGATGCAGCTGCACTCTCATCCCATCCTGAGGGTGATGACCTTCGAGCCAAGAGGACAGATGCCAGTAGCTCAGATTGCAGTGTTCCCCTTTGCACTGAGTCAAGACACACGTGTATGAGTACCCCATCCTAAGGAATGAGACTCCTACATTGGATTGGAAGTTGGAGCCAACTGGGTGCATTTTCTTAGAGTTCCCCTTCCCCCAGCGCCTAAGTTGTGCATTTTTCAATTCTGGAGGACCCAGCTTTTCTGCATATTAAACTGTTTTGGTTTCCCTGGAACTGGTACACCTAGGAGTATCTGCATTCCCACCTCCTCCACTTGGAGACCAGGCCCTGGGGCCTCCCTCTTCTGAGGGAGGTGACCCCTGCATGCCTAGCACTTCTGGACTAACTGAGCCTTACCAAGCAGTGACTGGACCAGGAGGCAGCTGGGGGAGTGAAGGTGGTGGAAGAGTACTAGAAGTGGGGGGTGAGGGGAAGGTGCTCTTAGGGTAGACAGAAAATGGGGCTAGGGTGGTGAAAGCACATGGTCACAAAACATCAGAAATGCCAGTAGTCCAGAGGGACTTGCAGGAAAAGCATGCCTAGCATTAGTCTCATAGGTCTGGATGTAACCAAAGATCCAGATGGAGTGGGGTCAAAGGTGGTCTTGGGGACTCTGGTTGGGCAGGGCTCAGGCCTGACCCGGGTGCCTATTCCTGCAGCGCTGGTTCTGGTTGGTGAGAATTCTTCTCAGTCTGTTCATAGGCGCTGAAATCGTGGGTGAGTGTGTGGTCCAGCCCGTGGGGAGAGGAGTGGGTGAGAACGGAGGTGGGCAGAGGACACCTGGGACAATAGGGAACTGGGGTTGGTTTTCTGCTCCCTCTTCCCTCTCTCCAGCTCTTTCTAGGGCCCACTTTTTGGCCCTTACCATGCAACCACATTGGACCTCTAAGTCCCCATCTCTCTGCAGTGTCCCACCTCCCATCACCACTCTCTAATTCCATTTTCCCACCTTCATCTCACCTTTCCCTACAGCTGTGCACTTCAGTGCAGAGTGGTTCGTGGGTAAAGTGAACACTGACACATCCTACAAGGCCTTCAGCGCAGAGCGCGTTAGAGCCCGCGTCGGTCTGCTCGTGGGCCTGGAGGGCATTAATATTACACTCACAGGTGAGGGGGCTGGGGCGAAGTGAACTCCTGGGGTTGGGAGATCCCTGGTTAGGAGAGTGTGTCAGGGATAGCTGAAGGGCCTCTCACATCCCACAAGCTCAAATAGCTTGTGGTCCTCCTGGGTCTGCGTTTTCTCCAACCACCATCGAACCCATTTCTCCCTCCGTGAGCGCCGCATCCCCGCTCTCCCATCTGAATCCGCTTAGTCGCGAGTTCTCCGACCGCGCGCAGCCGGTAAGCCCGCGGCACTCCGCAGGGACCCCAGTGCTGCAGCTAAATGAGACCATTGACTACAACGAGCAGTTCACCTGGCGTCTGAAAGAGAATTTCGCCGGGGAGTACGCTAACGCACTGGAGAAAGGGCTGCCGGACCCAGTGCTCTACCTGGCGGAGAAGTTCACACCGAGTAGCCCTTGCGGGCTGTACCACAAGTACCACCTGGCGGGACACTACGCCTCGGCCTTGCTGTGGTAAGCACTGGAGGGAAGGCCGTGTGCACGTGTGTGCGCCGGGAGCCGGGCCGTGTGAGCGGGAGGATGCAGGCCTCAAAGGCTCTGAGCAGCTGCAGCCAGACCAGACGCGCTAGGGGTGGGCATGACAGCCTCGCGGGTCAGAAGATCACGAGGCTTGCAGAGACCGTCGGAATCCAGAGAGACTCTAGCCACCGCCTGGAGCTCGGGAGCCCACTTCTCCCCCGGGGAATTCCCCTGCGCTGCAGCCATCCCAGCACCGGGCTTTGGCGCTGGGGTTGGGACCTAGGGGAGCGAGGCTTTGGGAACCCCGGCGGGCTGGGAGAAGCCCACTCACAGCCGGTCCCCCCACTCCCTTGCAGGGTGGCGTTCTGCTTCTGGCTCCTCTCTAACATGCTGCTCTCCACGCCGGCCCCGCTCTACGGAGGCCTAGCACTGCTGACCACCGGAGCCTTCGTGCTCTTGGCGATCTTCTCCTGGGCCTCCATCTCCACAGTGCCGCTCTGTCCGCTCCGCCTAGGCTCCTCCGCGCTCACCACTCAGTACGGTACCGCCTTCTGGGTCACGCTGGCAACCGGTGAGGACCGAGGGAACGGCAGAACGCCACCCTGCAGGGAACTGGGGGCACCAGCTGTGAGCGGGCTTCTCCAGCCCACCAGGGTTCCCAAAGCCTCGCTTCCCTTTGTCCCTACCCCAGCGCCAAAGCCCGGCGCTGGGATAGCGGCGGCGCGGCGGAATTCTCCGGGGGAGGGTTCATACCGGGTGTGCACTTTCCTGTTTATAGAATGAATCCACATCTATTATCTGATTTGCCCCTCTCAATAGTTCAAAGAAACAGGCACTGTTATGACCATTTTACAGATGAAAAGGGGGCTCAGAAGGGTTTGGTGTCTTGCCTTGTTTCATGTAATCCAGATTAGAGGATGTGTAGGGGGCCGGGGGAGGTAACGCAAGACCTAGACTCCGAAAGATGAGAGGGGCCAGGCGCGGTACTTCACGTCTGTAATCCCAGGACTTTGGGAGGTAGAGGCAGGAAGGTCGTTTGAGACCAGGAGTTGGAAACCAGCCTGGGCAATATAGCTTGACTCCACCTGCCCTCCTTTCTTTCGGTCCTCACCGCCACAGGCATCCTGTGCCTCTTCCTTGGAGGGGCCGTGGTGAGTCTCCACTATGTTCGGCCCAGCGCTCTTCGCACCCTTCTGGACCAAAGCGCCGAGGACTGCAGCCAGGCGAGAGGGGGCTCACCTCTTATCCTCGGCAACCCACTGCAGAAGCAGGCCGGGCTCCCGGACTTAAAATATATCACCACTAACCTGTGAGAAGGACCCAATCTGGACTCCTTCCCCGCCTTGGGACCTCGCAGGCCGGGAAGCAGTGCCCCCAGGCCTGGGCCAGGAGAGCTTCGGAAGGGGCACTACGTGCTGCTGGCGCTGAGAGCCAGGGGCGAGGTCTCAGACATCCGCAGGCACCAGGGAAAGTCTCCTGGGGCGAGCTGTAAATAAACTTTTTTTTCTTTTATTTTTTTTAAAAACTTTTCCCCCCATTAATTTTCATGGCTTCTGCGCTCCGGGGTCGTGGGGAAGCACGCCCTCGGGAGCTTCGCTGGGCTGGATGGAGACAGCCTAGTACACTCTCCACTGTGCTGTGAAACCGGATTCTCTGCGTCTAGACTCCAGAGTAACGCGGGCGCCCTCTACTGAGGCCGGAGGGGGCCCTACCGGAGCCTGTATCTTCCTGAGCCACCCCAGGTGGACGTTAGGTGGTAGTCATGAGGCAGGTCACCCACTCCCGTTCCTGGATCCCACTCAGCTAGCCCAGCTGAGTGAGCTGGGAAGGAGTAGCGTTTTGGAATTGATTCACTGACTTCCCACCTGGCTTCTTGTGAGGTGGTGTCTGAGGGCCAAGGTAGGTGTCAGCAAGGTATAGAAATATAAATCCCGAGATTCTTGGCAAGTCCTGCAATCTTATTAAGCAAACTTGGGAACTGAAGCTCAGAGAATGTGGCCTAGTTGGTTAATGTTAGACCTGGGCTGAGAAGTTGTTTCCTCTCCTTTCTGGTGTTGTCTTTCATTGTACGAAGAGGTCACACATCTGGGGAAGTAAAGGAGGAACAACAGGAAAAAGGAAAACAAGAGGTGCGGAGGGAGGAGAGGGAACCATAGGAGAATCATATGTCCCCCCTCCCCCCTGCTGGTGTTATGGGGGTGAAGTTAGGTTTCAGTGAATAGCATCTTGAAGAGGCCAGGCATCACACAAAGGCAGGGTTGCTGTGCAGAGAAGAGATAGCCCCTGCTTGGTCTTATGGCAACAGGCTTTATGGACAAGCCCATCTTCTCTTCAGCCCCTGAGGGCTTTTTGCTGTTGTTGTTTTTTAACATCAGTATCTAGAGCCTGCTTTTTCTACTCCGTCTGTAGATTGGTGCTGGGGGTCTGGTACCAGCCACCCTGAGGGCAATTCTGCTGGTTTTATGGGACTCCAATGAGGTTCGAAGCCAGACTGGAAGTCCAGGCGGCTTCCAGGGGCAGGGGTGTTATAGGGCGCATTCAGGTTCTCTGGGGTGCGTCTCCTCACAGCATGCCTTGGCGGAGGAAGCCTCTGACAGGGGGATGTCCTGGGGCTCTGGACTGTCAGCCATGGGCCTGTATCGGGGACTCAGGAGTCCACCTTCTTCAGGACTCCCCTCCAGCCTGGGGTCTTCGTCCACACTCTGGTTGAAGAAAGCCTTCAGCCTGTGAGGCTGCATCCTGTGCGCCACCACCGTAGCCAGGCCCAGCAGCACACACAGCAGTCCTGCAGACGAAGGCAACAGTTGTCCCACCTTAGTGCTAGTAACACCTAGTGAGGACATCGTCCGTCCCCTGGGAGCGTCAGAACAGCTCTAAGGGAGGCCTGGAGGCCCTGCTTCAGGGCAACTTAAGCTCAGAGAGGTGACTGGCTGAGGGGCCTTCGGCTCCAGCAACCCTGTTGTCCTGAATTTCCAGACTCCAAGCCCAGTGCTCCTTCGTTATATCCCAGGAGAGAGAGAGAGCGAGAAAGGGGGAGAGAGAGAACTCTGAAAATAGGGAGAGGAAAGAAAAACCCTGGGGAAGGGCAGGGCACAGAGGAGGAGGCATGAAGAGGCACATGAGGGGGTAGACAGTGGAATCGGAGAGGAGAATAAAACTGCAGGAGAATTTAGGGCTGTGTAAGGCAGGACAGAGAAAGGTTTTAAGAATGGGGACACAGAGAAGGGTATTTGGAAGAAGCAAGAGGGGACCGGGGTTGGAAGATTTTAGAAGCAGCTGGGTGAAGAGAGTTAGGGGATGAGAGACAGAGAAGACACAAGGAGGGGGCACCTCTGAGGAGGGAGGGGAAGTGGCACTGAGGAGAGAAAAGCAGGAGATAAGAGATACAAGAGGGTGAGTCTTTGAAGAGGGTAAAGCCATCCTGGCCCCCAGGAACAGACCCTCAACTCTACCAACATGATGCTCCCAGGTCCTCCCTCCCTGGCCCTGAGCCTTCCAGTGCCTGTCTTTAGGGCTGGGTCTTACCTGTGGTCAGTGTGATCCAGAAGGCAGGCCCATGGTGAGTAAGCAGCACAGAAGCACCCAGGCGCAGGGGACAGGGTGGGGTGAGTGATGTGGTCATGGAGAAGAAGAGCAGAGCCAACAGCTGGAAGATGCCCGTGGCCAACAGCATGTGGCCACCGTATACCAGCACAGGCATGGAGAGCATCACGTTGGCCAGCAGCCAGCAAAGGAATGCCAACCTGGAGAGCCAGGACCCAGTGAGGACTGGCCTGCGTACCTCTACCTGCTAGTGAAGCTGGACAGGCCCAGGTGTAGGCTCGGGGACCCAAGAGTGACCCAAAGATAGGAGGTAGGGATTCCCTCCCATGGACTTCCCAAGCCAGCACCATGGGGACTAGTGCCAGCCTGTCCCACCTCATATACCCATATGAGTGGAGAAGAGATGGGTAGAAACCCTGTTCCTGAATCTAGGCTGCCAGGGCCTCCACCCCATCCCCTTCCCATCCTCACCACAGTGTGGCTGAGGCGTAGTGTCCTGCCAGGCGATACTGGCGGTACAGGCCACATGGGCTTCTCGGAGTGAACTTCTCGGCTAGGTACAGCACAGGGTCTGGCAGCCCCTTCTCCAGCGCCTTTGCATATGCCTCAGCATAGTTCTCGCCCAGGCGCCAGGTGAACTCCTCATTGTAATTGATGGTCTCATTCAGCTGCTGCACAGGGGTCCCTGGAGAACAAGGCAGCTGTGCTCTGCAGGAACCCAAGGGCCACAGTGGGGCCTAGGTAGGGACTCACCCACACTGGGCAGAGGGACAGGAAGTGGTCTCAACTGAGAGAAGGCAGCTTCCAAGGCCCTGAACTTCCCTTCCTACCATGCCTCCAACACCCACACATCCTCCCAGCCCCAGTGCCAGGCATCCTATAGCTCTTTGGACCACACCAAACATAGATCCCAAAGACAACAGAGCCGTCCCTCCCTCACAGGTAAGAGCCCCCCCTCACCTGTGAGCGTGATGTTGACTCCACTCAGCCCGACCTGCAGCCCAACATCAGCGCTGATCCACTCAGAACTGAAGGCCTTGTACGATGTGTTGGTGCTGACCTGGCCCACAGACCACTCAGAACTGAAATTCACAGCTGGGGTTGGGGAGTTGGACATATGGGAACTCAGAGAGGTTGAGGCATTACTAGGTTAGAGTCAGAAGAGCTACAAGGCATCTATGTCTGTTTTGGTCATAATTGGATACCTATTAACTAGCCAGGGTCTGGCTCAGGGTGAGTCTGCCAACCATATGTGTGGGATTTCCCTTGGTCACACTCTTTACCTCTTCCTCTTGCCTCCCTTTCTACCTGCTTTAGGGAGAGTTACTCAGGGAGCTGGGAAGGAAGCATGAACCTAAACTATGCTGGGCAAGGCAAACACAGACAGCTTGAACACAGAGACTCTCTCTTTTTTTTTTTTTTTTTTTTAATGGAGTCTTGCTCTGTCACCCAGACTGGAGTGCAATGGCGCAATATTGGCTCACTGCAACCTCTGTCTCCCGGGTTCAAGCAATTCTCCTGCCTCAGCCTCCCAAGTATTTGGGATTACAGGTGCCCGCCCCAATGCTCAGCTAATTTTTGTATTTTTAGTGGAGACAGATTTCCCCATGTTGGTCAGGCTGATCTTGAACTCCTGACCTCAGGGGATCCATCCGCCTCAGCCTCCCAAAGTGCTGAGATTATAGGAGTGAGCCACTGTGCCCCGTCTCATAAGGACTTTCATCTCTCCTATTTGCCTAATCACCAAGTCAAAGCAAACAGCCCTTCCCCATTTCCTCCCCTCCTCCCTGGAGCCCTCTTCCCACAGACATGCATTTTGACCTCCTTTCCCCACCCCCACTCCCAGCAATAAAAATGTTAGGAAGGTTGGGGAGATGCATCCAGCTTGTTTCCCAGGGTGATACCTCTCCAGGCCAAGGTAAGAGTAAGGGGATAAGGCCATGGTGAGAAAGGCATATGGGCAGGGTCTGGAAGCCACCCTGAAGCAGGGGCCCACCGCTGTGGGGAAACAAGGAGAGGAGAGGAAGGCTGCTGAGGGAGTTGATGGGATGGAGACAGCTGTCCAAGTCAGCTGCACTTCACACTCACCCAGGATTGCAGCCCCAATGAATAAGCTGGTCACCACCCGCAGCAGCCAAAACAGCCTCTGAGTGGCAAGGAGCGTGGGTTAAGTAAGGAGCGCCCTCCTTCCATGTCTACCCTTCCTGTTTCCAGACTTGGGGGAAGGGTGGGAATTCTAAAGCTGAGATAACTTGGTCAGTTGAAATCAGAGTGTCTGGCATATAATAAGTGCTTATTTATTTATTTGAGACAGGATCTCTGTTGCCCAGGCTGGAATGCAGTGATGTGATCTCAAATCACTGTAGCCACTCAAGTGATCCTCCCACCCCAGCCTTCCAAGTAGCTGGGACTACAGATGCACATCACAAGCTAATTTTTTTTTTTTTTAAGAGATGAGGTCTATAAACCCAGGCTGGTCTTGAACTCCTGGGCTCAAGCAAGCCTTCCACTTTGGCCTCCCAAAGTTCTGGAATTACAGGCATGAGCCACCATGCCCCACCAACGCTCAATAACGAACTGTTGAATCAATGAATGAGGGGCTTTGTGCCTGGGGTGGTGCTGATGCTTTCTCAGCACTGGGATCTCCTTCCTGAGTCTGGTTGTAGTCAGAGACTCTGGACCCCTCAGCCTGAGGCTAAGGTCTCTCTGGGCTGGGGTCTCCAGGACTGGGTTTCTCACCGTCTTGCCCCGAATGCCAGGCAGGATGACGACGAAAGTGGCCAGTGCAGTCAGAAAGATCATGACGATGGTGGCCGAAGTGGTGTCCATTGGGAAGGTTGGCTTGGGGCCAGCATAGAAGGGGAACGTGTGTCCCAAAGCAGCCATTTTGGTGGGGTTGTGCAGGGGAGGCAATGCTGTACAACAACAACAGACATATATTGCATGCCCTCAATGTACCTGGCACCGTTTTTGGCACTAGAGATATAGCACAGAATGAGCCAGACCAAGTCCCTCTTCTCTAGAGCTCACATTTTGTGCAGCATCAGACTTGGCTATTACCGCCTCAGCCATCCATCTCCCCATCTTTTAGGTGACAGAATGAGGGTCTTTGCCATCAGTCTCTGTTGCCCATGCTCCTCTCCTAACCCCCAAGTTCCATAAATCAGTGCTACCACCACCCTTGAGGCTTCTCTGTTACTTCTGGGACTGTCTCAAGAAATATAATTCTCTTCTCTCTCCTTCAGGGCCCTAGCACAGATAGATCACAGAACATAAAAGGACTATATTTACTATCAGGTGAAGGCATAGGTGAAAGATGGTACAAATTACAAAAAGATTGACTTTCTTTCTCAGTCCCCGAAGAAACAAAGGCCAGGCAGCTCTCTGCTGAGTATATAATCCAGCCACATCATCAGAGGATGTTGCAGACCTACACAGGTCTGTCCAGCTTTCTCAAGCACCCTGGCTCTTGTTCTGGCAACTGCAGAACAGTTGAGCTTCACTGAGTTCACTTAAATAAGCACTGAAGGGGCCCTGCCCTCTATCAGGCAGTGCTGGGGCCAGATGGCCTTCTCTTCCACATGCGATCAACATTGGTCCTTCTCTCTGATTCAAATTCCCAGGCCAAGTTTTAGGTCAAACCCTAGCTGTGGTCTTCTCTGCCCGTCCCTTGATTTCAGAACTTGTTTGACTCTTATTTGTTCCTTTGCAGACAGGATATTGGGAAAATGGTAGCTGAACTTACTGTGTTTAGTCAAATATCAGAACCGACTGCAAGACACACTACTATTTTAGCTAGCACAAAGAAAGGGGAAAAGAAAGTCTTGCTGATTAAACCATGGCCACCATTCCTGGTGAGATATACCTAATTTCAGAGATGTCAAAATGTGAAAAAAAAAATGCATCTTAGAGTCCATGATCCCAGTTTTCCTCATTTCCTGAAGTGTGATCTGTACTGGGGTTTCAGTTTGCCCAGAAGGCTCCATAATTTAGTTTGACTACACATTGTCTTATAAAGAGTTATAATGAAAGAATGAGCGTGGGAGTCAAGCAGCTCCAAAGGGTCTGAATTCTGCTTCTGCCTCTTGCAAGTCACTTGACATCTATAGACACTCAGTTTTATTAAAACTTTGAGATAATTATGTCTATCTTGTAAGTGTCATTGTGAGGATGAAATGAGATTGTGTATATAAAGTGCTAAGAAAAGTACTGGAAATAAGCTACCAGCTTGGGAAAGAGAGGGCATTTCATTGCTTATTACTCCATTTATCTGTTTCTCCAATTTTTCTTTTCTTAAGTAAATAAAAAAGGAGTACATTTAAATTTTTTATTAAGTTCTTAAGTTTTTTTGTCTTTTTGGTTTTTTTTTAGTCTCACACTGCCACCCAGGCTGGAATGCAGCGGCACCATCTTGGTTCACTGCAACCTCCACCTTTCAGGATCAAGCAAATATCATGCCTCAGCCACCTGAGTAGCTGGGATTACAGGCATGCACCATCACACCCGCTGATTTTTAAATTTTTTAGCAGAGACAGGGATTTGTCATGTTGGCCAGGCTGGTCTTGAGCTCCTGACCTCAAGCAATCCACCCTCCTCAGCCTCCCAAAGTGCTAGAATTACATGCATGAACTACCATGTCCAGCCTCTCCAATCTTTCTTCAAGTGAACCCTGAGCTGGAATCCATTCTGTGTCTAGTTTCAGTTCTTTACTAATATTGCACAGGTAAGCGACAACCTCCTGGGTCCTTGGTTTCCTCATCTGTAAATCGATTTCATCATCTCCAGGTCCCTTCTAGTTCTAATGCTGGGATTCTCCTAATATGCTCTAGCTCCCAGCCTTCCTCTCTCCTTCTAAGCTGGGCACCTTCTTGTGCTATCTCTGGGAGTAGCATGGCATCAGGCAAAGAGACAGAAGGACACAAAGTTTTAACTTTTAATTCTGTCTTTTGTGCAAGTCACTTAACCCCTAAGTGTCAGTTTTAACATGAAGGTTTTTTGTTTGTTTGTTTGTTTTTGATGGAGTCTTACTCTGTCACCCAGGCTGAAGTGCAGTGGCACGATCTTGGCTCACTAC
Organism: Sapajus apella; assembly: GCF_009761245.1. Lineage (NCBI taxonomy): Eukaryota > Metazoa > Chordata > Mammalia > Primates > Cebidae > Sapajus > Sapajus apella. Next base: position 13,905 of record NW_022437778.1, read on the forward strand.
AACCTCCACCTTCTGAGTTCAAGCGATTCTCCTGCCTCAGCCTCCCGAGTAGCTGGGATTATAGGCGTGCGTCCCTATGCCCGGCTAATTTTTGTGTTTTCAGTAGAGATGGGGTTTCACCCATGTTAACTAGGTTGGTCTCGAACTCCTGACCTCAAGTGATCTGCCCGCCTTGGCCTCCCAAAGTGCTGGGATTACAGGCATGAGCCACTGCGCCCAGCCTGGTTTTTTGCTTTTTCTTAACTACTCAACTCTCCCATCCCTGAAGAATAGGCATCTCTCTTCTCTCCTGTTCTGCAAATCCATCCTCCTGGGCTCTAGCCCATTCATGCCTGCCTTCTCCACCACCTTTATCATCGGTTGTCCCTCTTCCCTTCATAGTGTTCCAGCTTCATTTTCTCTGCTGGCTCTTTCTTTCAAGGTTACAATTAAATTTTTCCCACCTTAGGAACACACAGAAAAAGAACCTTCTCTCTGGATCTCCTTGGTCCCCTCCAGCTACCATTCTATTTTACTCTATTCCTTTCACAGTCAGGCTTTTGAAAAAACAACGTATATTGGTATTTCCACTGCCTCATCTCTTCAACCTATCGCAACCTGACTTTTCCTCATCCCTGACTTCTCCATTAGGCCACTAAGTGTTAAATCCAAAGAGCAGTTTTCACTTTTCATCCTCCTTGACCTCTCCGTGGTATGTGACACTGGAGACCATGCCCCCTTTCTCCAAACTACCTCCTTGCACTTCCATCACACATGTCCTCCAGGGGCTCCTGCTCTTGGCCATCTCTTTGTGGCTCCTCTACTAGTTCTTTTTCCTCCATGTTAAATGTTGATGCTCCCCATAAATCTGTCATGACTCTATTCTTTTAGCAGTATTCATGATTCCCTGAGCAATCTCATCCATTCTCATGGCTGATGGTTCTCAAATGTCTTCAGGTAGTACTCCTGTCTGAGCTCCAAACTCAAAAGGGCCAACCACCCTGTGGACATTTTCATTTGGATGTTCCCTTGATGCCTCAAATCTAAAGCCCCTCAAATGGAATTCATTGTCTCTATACTGCTTTTTATTCTATTGTCTTTGCATGTTTGGCAATGTCACCACTGGTCAATCAAATAAGTCAGACACCTGGACCATCTTACCTCCTAAATACTTCTTGAAACTATCCATGTATTTCCTTTCCTACAAAGGAAATACATGCCTCTGCTCTAACCCAGGCTCATCCTATCTTTTAGTTCCAGAATAATTTTTTTTTTCTAAACAAACAAACAAAAAATAGATTTTTTGAGACAGAGTTTCACTCTTGTTGCCCAGGCTGGAGTGCAGCGGTGCAATATCGGCTTATGGCAACTTCCAACTCCTGGGTTCAAGGGATTTTCCTGCCTCAGCCTCCCGAGTAGCTGGGATTACAGGCGTGTACCACCATGCCTGGCTAATTTTGTATTTTTAGTAGAGATGGGGGTTTCTTCATGTTGGTCAGCTTGTCCCGAACTCCCATCCTCAGGTGCTCCTCCCACCTCGGCCTCCAAAAGTGCTGGGATTACAGGCTCGAGCCATCATGCCCAACCAGAATAATTTTTTTTCTAATAAATAAATATTATCATTTTACTTCTCTGCTCTGGCTAAAATCTCATCTTCTTACTATCACATATAAAGTGCTTTATAACCTGGTCCCCCGTATACTCGCTCCACCTTTTGCCCAGCCTAAACTGTAGCCACACTGAATGACTGGTCTCTCCCTCAATCTGACATGCTCTTTCAAGCCTTCAGTACCTTTGGATATGCTATTTCCTTTGCCTGGAATGCTCTCACTCTCTTGGCAAACGCCTTTTCACCCCTCAAGTCTCAGCTTGTGTTACCTCCTCTGTGAAGTTTCCTCTGATGCCACTGGGCCAATGTGAGTTCCCACTTGGAACATTCTGATTACATTTTGAACATATCTTCCTAATAACAGTGATTACATTGTACTCTAATTGTCTGAACATCTGTCTCCCAATTAGACTGTAATCTCCTTGAGGGCAGAGACTTCCTCTTTTCATCTTTGCATCCCCTGCATGTCGAATATGCTAATGAAGCTCTGGATCAAATGAATGATTATGAATGAGTTCCTCTCCCCACAGGTGGCTTCTTCTGATTTTGTACACAAGGGGGAGCTCTGCTCCCTCATTGCCCTGTACTATACGTATAATTCAATATTAACTGAATATCACCAGTACAGAGCAAAGGACTGGGCAAAAAGGGATTTGACTAACCCTGTCAACTATTAGTAATTTCTCAAAATTTTCAGAAAGCCTCTTCTAATACTTAAGAGTCTCCAAGGCTAACAAAGATCCAAATATGAATTTTCATGATTGATTGAATCAGAATCATATATCTCAAACTTAGCTGAAATGAGTAACTAAGAATTTGAGAATTAAATTATTTTGTAAAATTTGTGATAGTGACATTTATTTTAAAGCAGAAGTTTACTGATCTAAGAATTTTTTATTTATGACATCTAGACTGAAGCTATTATATTTTTAAATAAAAATCCATAGGAGGAAAGCCTATAAAACATAAAATATCTTGGCTAATAGGATAGGAAGGTAAAGCGAGGCTAACAGCAAGAAAACATGTTCTATGCTGGAATTCAGATAGATGTATTTTTAATATACGTGAATAAGAGATAATATAATGTATTTTGGTCAGGGTTAAATATTATTCTTGCATTTGTTTTAAAGGGATGTTATAAAAAATTTACAAGAATGTTTCATCTCTATTAACATGTGCTGAAAAGAAACACTAACAAAAGGCTTTTTGTATTTTACATATACAAGAGTAATGCTAATTTATTTCTAACTCTCCCAAATGTCATATTTATTAAAGACGACACAAGCAAAAAGACAGTTGGTAAACGAAATTTGCCTTTCTTAATTTCTTCTTGTTCAGTTTCATAATTTAGGTTTTCCTTAATTTGCAGTGCCTAATTTGAAGTTAATTTTTAATGACTCTGACCCTAATTTGGTTTTCTTTTTTGAGACAGTCTTGCTCTGTTGCCAGGGGCCAGGCTGGAGTGCAGTGGTGCGATCTCGGCTCACTGCAACATCCGCCTCCCGGGTTCAGGCATTCTCCTGCCTCAGCCTCCCGAGTAGCTGAGGACTACAGGCACATGCCACCATGCCCAGCTAATTTTTGTATTTTTAGTAGAGATGGGGTTTCACCATGTTGGCCAGAACAGCCTCGATCTCTTGACCTTGTGATTCACCTGCCTCAGCCTCCCAAAGTGCTGGGATTACAGGTGTGGGCCACTGTGCCTGGCTTGGTTTTCATTATTAAGCTAACAGGGCTCCTGTATGAAGAGGTGGGACTGAAATGAGAAGGCCCCACACTCAGCAGTCCTGCTTTTCCTACAGAGCTTGTGTTTCCCTGGGGAACATCTTTCTTCCTGGCTTGTCAAGTAGCATCTCACAGTAGAATTAGTTTTTTTGTTTGTTTATTTGTTTTTTATAAAGACAGAGTTTCACCATGTTGGTCAGGCCTGTCTTGAACTCCCAACCTCAGGTAATTCGCCTGCCTTGGCCTCCAAAGTGCTTGGATTACAGGCATGAGCCACCGCACCTGGCCAGTAGAATTAGTTTTAATGTGATAAAATCCCATATCAATATTAACTTGACCCACTTCTCTCCTACCTCACCACCATGACTAGGATATATGCACAGTGTACACTGATATAAATAAGCAGACACAAGATACAGTCAAACATATACCTACAAATTTAGATAAAGAGAGACAAAGACACAAGAACCACCCAGACTCTGTTATTCTCAGTAGTATACACACCTGTGTTATTTCATCAGAGGCCCTTGTGACAAAATTGAATTGCTTTCTCATGGGGTGAGGGGAGACTCCCATACTTTGGGGTTCTCCTTTCTCACCTGGCCTAGAGAGGAAGAGGCACCATTCTCCCTTTCTGGGCTCCCTTTATGTACTGAAGACTTTTCTCATGCTCAATCTTGTCTATAACAAATAGACACAGTTACCCAATCCTTACCTGCCACAGGTTGGAGTTCCTATGTGTGTATGAGGGGTGGGTAAAACATAAAGTTACAATCCTTAAGAAAACTCAGCCTAGGACAAACTCTAGCCTTCCTCAAAGTTATGTGCTGATGTCCTGTGGCTTCTCTTGTAGCTTGACAGGGCTCTCTTCCTGAAGTCTTCTCCCTGCCCACCTCCCCCATCTGCTGGAACCAATAAAGTAAGGACCACTAATTCTCCACAAGATGGGAGTGGGTGACAGGGCTGGAGTTGCCAAGACCTCTGACTGGTAATGCACAGCTACTGGAATGTGATGCTTTTTTCTCTGGTTGGGGTAGACCCCATTAAAAGTTTACAGCTGTGGTTAGCTAAGGGGACCCTGTCAGAAACTCTTGTCCTAGATTCTCCTCTTCAAGGAAGGGGTCTGTGTGTATGTGTGTGTCTGTGTATGGATGTATATGTGTGTTGTTGCACAGAGATAGGAGTTACATGGAGAAATGGAACAGGATCTGAAAGTGGATTGGGGGCAGCATTCCCCAGGAAGGGCTGATGTGGGTAAGGAGTTCGAGAGTGTAGAAGCATGCAAGGCAAACTACCTAGACTCCAGTTAAACTGGGATGAGGATTCGATGTCTGTAAACCTTGCGGCATTTATGGCTTTAAGAGGTTTTCCTTGCCTCCCCAATTTCTTACCAAACTCTCTCTTTGAAGAACTCCCATTTGATCTGAACTTGGTCCGGATGAAAGCAGAAGGTACAGCCCTAGGTGCCTGGGCCGGAGCAAGCACTTCAACACCCCCTTCAAAATCACCTGGACCACACAGACCTAAGCAACCGCATCCTCCACCACCCACACCTGGACCATAGTTCCCTACTTTCGCCTCTTCCAAACAGTGCGTGTGTGGCAGCCTGCGTCTCTCGCCTTCCCTCGTGGAACCTCACACAAAGCGCCCCGGGGGGTGTGAGTAAAGAGGGAACCAGGTTCTGTGAACAAACGCGAGCCCTTACTCTCTGTGGGGCTCCCGTCCAACCCCCGCTCGTCTCCTAACTCAAGTAAGGACCCTGCTGTGACTGGACAAACCGGATCTGGGGTGCTTCCAGTCATTCCTCAAGTCACTCCCAAACTTCTCAGACTGCACCCGAGACTGCGCAGCGCGGCCTACCACTCCCAGCCTCGGACAGAGACGAGCTGGGTGCGCCAGGACCATAGCACCGGGGTCTGCCCACTCCGCATTGGTCCCCCCAATACCCCCTCCTCCGCGCCCCCCACCCAGGCCCAGCATCCCCAGGAGCTCCAGCGCAAACCTGGCGATGCAGTTCCGGGTCTGGCAGGGCATGGGCGCGGCTCGCAGGGCGGTGGGACCCCTGAGATTTCACGAGGATCCCCGGAGGGAGACGTGACCCCAGGCTCTCAGAGGGTTTAGGTCGGATGAGTGACTTGCTTTGACGCCTGGCCTGGTCTGTGGGCGGCAGCTGATCAATGGTCTTGGACACCGAGCCCAGACCCGACGGTGCCCAGAGGATTCGAGGAGAGTCTCCCCTCCCCACACCCTCTCCGCCTCCCAGCCTCTCCCCAGCCCCGTGGGACCTGTGGAGGCGGACTTGCCCTTTTTGCCATCCACACGACCGCACTAGCCCTGCCCTCGACGCCGACGGGACATCTCTACCTGCGCCCCGCGAGCCCTCGCCGTCTCACCTCGCGCACTGCGGTCCCCTGAAGCACCTCCGCGGGTCCCCCGGCGCCAGCCTCCATCCCGCCCTACTGCGCCCCGCCCCGCCCCGCTGCTGAGCCGGGCCGCGCCGTCCCCTCCTCACCCCCAGCCCCGCCCGTCCCGGCGCAGAGCTGGAGAGGCACCGGACGCGAACAGGCTCCGCGGGCCCACCTGGGAGCCAGGCCGGAGCCAAGTTGCAGTCCCGGGCTCCGGTGACGCCGTAGTCGCAGGTCAGATCGGGGAGGGCTTTTCCCAGCCCGCGGGCCGGGGAGCTCCGGGGTAGGGAGCTCTAAGTGCAGGGTGTCGGGGGAGCGGCCGCTGGGCCACGTTATTGAAGGAGTGGAATGCTAGCCCCTTGCTCTTCGGATCTTATCCTAAGGCTAAAATGGGCCCTGTTAGGGCTGTCCTCTGCCCAATCAAGGTTTTGAGAGACTGGGTTCTTCGGGACCTGAGAATGTTGGGTGGCCCAGTTTGCCTGGGCCTAAGGATTCTTCTCCTGGCGCCAGCCCAACATACCAGGGAGGAAGCTTTGGGCTTTAGGATCCAAGCTTTCCCCCTCAGCCCTCCCAGGTTGGAATCGATGACCTTGACCCATCTTCCTCACACCTCAGGACCAACAGGGTCACCACTCTAGAGCTTCAGGCTGGAAAAGCGGCCATGTGGGGCAAGAACAGGCAGGTCTGTGTTCTCTCTCTGGTTCTGCCGCTGGCTCTGCCTGGGGCTTCATTGCTCTGTCCTGGGGTTGTGCCTTCCTCTCAAGGTTGTTGAGAAGTTACTGCCCCATGTCATTGTGTAAATTATTAAGGGCAACCCACCCACAAGAAGTGGTTATTAAGCATGTCCACCTTCCTCTTAAGGTCATCCCACACAGCCTGGCCTGAAAGGGCACTTCATGCCCTTAGGGGCTGAGTGGTACATTAGCGTTTGTGCCAAGGATCCTGAAGACATGGTTGGAGGTGGGGGAGGGCCAGGACATCTTGGGATCAGGGAAGGATCCCTGTGGTTACTTCAGTACATCCAGATTTACAGCTTCCACCATCCAGAGCCCAGCTCTTCACGCACTATTAAAGGCCAGCACCTGGACAGACTCTGTGGAACACAGCAGGTGGAATACTGAGCTTTCCAGTTAGGGCAGGGCCTAGGTTTTTTCATTTGTTTAGTAGGAGATGGAATGGGGATGAGGTCACTCCCTGGGTTCTCTCTCTAGACAGCCCATCCAGGAGCCCTGATATCTGGCTAGGGATGAGGCTTTCCCTGAGCTCCTTCCTTCCTCTATCCTATCCCCAACCTCCAGCTTGCCTTAGGAAGTCTTCACTGGCTTTAGGTACTCCTTGCACCACTCAGGAGTCCCAGCCTGACTCCTCTGCTGCCTCTGTTTCCCTGCTGACTCTGGGTGGAAAGAGAGAGCAGGAAGCCTGCACTAAACACATAAGCACCTGGTACTGCATCCCTTCTGGATCCAACCAAAGGCGTCAGTCTCCCACCTGCCCTCTCGGTAGCACATTTGCATAACACCTGTCACTTTTCTTGCTTTGAATTCAACTTCATTATCACATCTGATTCTGGCAACCATGCTGGGAAGTAAACAGTTCAGGCATATTTGCTCCCATAGCTGGAAGAGGAAACCAAGGATCAGATTGGAGAAGTGATTTATCTAAGACCCCACCATGGACTGGCAGCAGCACTGAGACCTCAGCCCAGTCTCCTGATCCTCAAGAAAGTCTCTGTCAAAGGAACACACTGCAAGGAGCTGGGCCAAAGCAAGGTTTTCCAACTAATTTTAGAAGATAAAGTCCCTGAAGCTAGGTACCAGGGATTTCTGTTTGTTTTGTTCATCACTTAATCTTCAGTGTTTAGGTCAGTGCCTGGTACATAAAGGGTGCTTATCAAGTATTTGCTGAGTGAATTAAAGAATCTTGGGAAAGAGTGAGTCTCTTGAACTTTGCTACCTACTGTGACCTTGGCCCAGCCCCAGGCCTTGATTCAGAGTCCTGCAGAGGCCTTGACCTGATTCTTCTTCTAAGCAGCTAGGGCTCATTCTCTGTCCTGTCTTTTTTTAGGGTCTCCATTTTGGGACTTTCTAATCCCTGAGCCCCTATTATTTTCATCATGGGCTTCTTCCAGGCTCTAGCGTGGACACTTCTGGTTGGGCCATGGACCCCTATGGGTGAGTACAGATTGGAGAAGAAGCATGTTTAAAAGCAGAGGAATCCAGCATCCTCTGGACTCCCCCAAAGACAGGATCCATGTGATGTTCATCTGCATCCTTAGTCTTTAGTTGGCACAGTGCCCTGCATGTGAGAGTTGCTCATTTCTAGCTCTTGAAGAAATGGATGGAAAATGGAATGAAAATTATCCCCAAATGCACAGAATTAGGGAGCCTTTAATTTCTATGTCAGCACTTCCTATTTTATTCCTTACAGTTTGGGGGCCCTTTCTTTCTCCTCAATCTTCTCTTGTTTCCCATAAAATCAAGGCCTATGACTCAAAATAGGAAAAGATTGATTAGACACACAAGACAATAAAGGATCTTGGGGTCAGATTAGACCCAAAGCTGAAGGGGAGTCATCAATATTTTTAAAGATTATGATCAAAAACAAAAACAATACCTTCCACGAGAGTTTCATATTGCCACCTTCAGTGGACAGTTTCTTACTGGAATCTGAGGCTGTTCTCCATAGTCTGTGTCTCTGTGGAGGGAAGTGGCCTTGCAGTGCCACAAGTTAAAAAGTGCTCTTTAAAAGAGCAAGTCCTTGATAACTTGGGATGGGAAATGCAAACGCAGAAAGCAGAGAAAACCTGTAGAGGGATCTGTCCTGGCTGGAGGTGGCAGGATCGTGACACCTTCCCTACAGCTCCTCCCTTGCCAGAGCTGCTCACATCTGTGTTCCTTCCAGCCCTCTTCTTTCCTTGGCTTTGGATTTTCCTTTTCTCCTCCAGCTCTGACCTCTTATCTCTAAGAGAAACTTACCCTGTACCGTCCTGCAAAGATTCACTCCTTTATGTGCCACAGGTTCATCTTATTTTTAGATATCACATGTATGGCCCTTCCCCAAATCTTGGACCCTTAGCTGGGTTCTCTGCTCAAACATCAGGCACTGAGTCATTTTCCCCCCTAGCTCCCTGCTGAGTGAGTGTGCAAATGTGTGTGTCTGTTCTCTGAGGTGAGCAGAGAGGAAGCCCCAGACCTATAGACTCCTAGTCTGGGGGAAACAATCAGGCCAGCCATCTGATCTACTGATCAGAAAGATCCCTGCTCCATCCCTGATTCCATTTTCCATTCTGGATCTTCCCTCTGTTCCTCATTCCTTAGTTCTTTCCCCAGAGGCTGAGTGCTCCCTCCTGGACCCTCATTTTGGAGAGTACAAAAGGACCAAGCGGAGGAATTGTATGGGGACAAGATGCCCCAGAGAAGGGGCAAGGTTATCCACATCACCAGTCTGTCCCCGGTCCTACCTAACAACCTAGGGAAAAAAAAAACAGTAGCAACACCACACCCCTGCCCTGGGATCTGCTCAGCCAGAGAGGACTAGGTCCCTCACCACACTGACCCTGCCCAGGGATGGGTCACAGAATGACGTGTCCTTCTCAGGTATGGAGTGTGGCTGGCTCTTGCTCTGTGTGGTGTCTTACCGTTACGGGATGGATTCTGTCCTGTTGTGTCCCCCCCCAGGGAGCCGAAGTCTGAGGGGAGTAGAAGTGCCCTGTATCCTCTTCCCCATCGCCACTGCTCTCCTCCAGCCCCCCTCCCTCTCTGAGGCCATCTGTCAGCACACACTGCTCCCTGCTACATGCGTTTGGCTCCCTGCCATGTCTCCCCTACTGAGCAGCTTAAAGATCTGGCTTGAGTTTGGAAACTGCTTTACCCGGTTTTTCCCTCTGCATCCTACCTCTCACATCCACTCCAGGTATCCACTTTCCACTGCTCCAAGTGCCAGGCTTACAGCACCCATTTCCCGCAGGCCTGCCTGTCCTCTCACGCACTGACTTGCCCAGCTGCCCCTTCCCTCCATTCTCACACAGGCGCTCAGAACCCCATTTCATGGGAGGTGCAGCGATTTGATGGGTGGTACAACAACCTCATGGAGCACAGATGGGGCAGCAAAGGTAAGTAGGAGCCAAGTGGGGACAGAGCCCCAGGGCCAGGGTGATACTGACTGCTGCGAGGCAAGACCTGGCAGGTACCAGCAAAGGCCATCCATTTCCAAGGTTTTAGATTCCATGACATGGTGGGAAGCCTGGGAGAGAGTGGGTCAAGAATGCCCCCTGAAGATTCCTCCTTATCCTTACTCCTTCTACCCCAGGCTCCCGGCTGCAGCGCCTTGTCCCAGCCAGCTATGCAGATGGCGTGTACCAGCCCTTGGGAGAACCCCACCTGCCCAACCCCCGAGACCTTAGCAACACCATCTCGAGGGGCCCTGCAGGGCTGGCCTCCCTGCGAAACCGCACAGTGTTGGGGGTCTTCTTTGGTGAGAACTTCAACCTCTGGGGGAAGAAAGCCAGTGGGGTCAGCTGGACACCTCTGCAAGTGAAGAGGGGTCAGAGGATGAGAGAGAAGTGATGGAGGGCCTGACGGATGAGGGAGAGAGGTGGAGGAGGCAGTGGGGTATGGTAGGGGTAGAAGCAGGTGCAGGGAGGATCCATGCTGAAGTGAAGTCTGGTTGGGGAGGCAGAAATCTTTCCCATGCAGAAAGCTGAGGGTGGGATTAGGGAAAAGGGGCATCCCTCCATGTTGTGTTGTTGGTGGAGGTAAAGGTGTGGCAGACCCAGAAACATGAAAATAATCTGGGAGGGACTTTCTGGGGGGCCCTGTTCTTAGGCTTTGCCCCATGGCTTCTAGAACAGGCTTAGGGCAGGGCTCTGATTCTGGCAGAGTGGACTGAGGGGAAGTCAAAAGGGGGTGCTATGGTGGCCTGACCCCAGTGACTGAGGATTGGTGTCTGGCCCATCAGGAATGCGTGGCTCCTGCTGCATGTTGGAGCTGGTGCTGCCACCCCGTTTGCCTAGGAACACTCACAGGGCACCTCCCAGTTACCAAGGAGAAAGCCAAACTGTCAACGACAACAGCTTGGACCAGGTGTAGGCACAGAAGGGCAGAAGAGACAAAGGACTGGGAGGAAGTGTCTGAAGTCAAGGCTTGGACTTGCCTACAATGGCTGCTCAGTTTTTTGAAGCTTCAGGGGAGGGAGAGAGACTGGATACCTAGGGTAGGAAGGAAAGTGGCCCTCCCTGGCCCTAGCACCCCCTCCTGCTTTGCTGGCAGGCTATCACTTGCTCTCCGACCTGGTGAGCGTGGAAACGCCCGGCTGCCCCGCCGAGTTCCTCAACATCCGCATCCCGCCCGGAGACCCCGTGTTCGACCCCGACCAGCGTGGGGACGTGGTGCTGCCCTTCCAGAGGAGTCGCTGGGACCCAGAGACCGGACGCAGCCCCAGCAACCCCCGGGACCTGGTGAGGCAGGGGAGGCGGCGGGGAGGGGCCGCACCCCAGCCAGGTGGGGCCCAGGCTGCGGGCCTGGCAGGGAGCGGCGCCCACTCCCCAGCCCCGGACGCCCCCTGGGGCCCCGGCCCCCGGCTCACCCGCCGCTTGCCCCGCAGACCAACCAGGTGACCGGCTGGCTGGACGGCAGCGCCATCTATGGCTCCTCGCACTCCTGGAACGACGCGCTGCGGAGCTTCTCCGGGGGACAGCTGGCGTCGGGGCCCGACCCCGCCTTCCCCAGAGACTCGCAGAACCCCCTGCTCATGTGGGCGGCGCCCGACCCCGCCACCGGGCAGAGCGGGCCCCGGGGGCTCTACGGTGAGGCCGCGAGGGCGAGACGGGGCCGGCTGGGGGTCTCCGAGTGTGGGCTCCCGGGGTCACGCTACCGCTCATCTCCCCCC
>NW_022437779.1:0-25493 GCF_009761245.1 Sapajus apella
CTTCAGTTTCTCACTTCCACTCCCCAGTGACAACCAGTATTACACATTTTTGTGTATATCCTTCCAAAGATATTCTTCCCACATATAAAGTTTTAAAAATGTAAGATAGGTATGCATTTAATAGAATCATAACATAAAGTTTTACAGCCTGTTTTTTTCCCACCATCAGTACCATATTACAGACAGATTTCTATGTCAATGATTAGAAATTAATTACATCTTTTTTCGTTTTGTTTTTGTAATGTTTTAACTAAAAGTGCACAAGTCGCTGTGCAAAGACAGATGAAATATCACTAAGTGAACACACGCTGGTAACCAGTATTTACCTGTTTGTTTTCTTCCTTTCCAAACTTTCTACCTTGTTTCTTTCTCTTGCCTTGTTACACTCACTGGCAGGATCTTTATTGCAGCTTTGAGTTGTAGTGGAGGCATCAGACCTTCTTCTCCCATCCCCAGTCTTAGTAGGAAGGCTTTGGGTATTTCACCATTAAATGAAATATTTGACGCCAGTTTATTGTAGCTACCCTTGGTCAGAGTAATAAAGTTTCCTTCTAGTCTTAGTTTGCTAAGATTGTTTATCATGGATGTTTTTTTAATTGTATCAAGTTTTTTTTTTTTCTTCATCGACTGGGAGAATTATATTGTTTTTCTCCTTTTCTCTGTTGATGTGGAATTATACTGACTTGGTTTTGAAAACTAATTCCATCTTGTATCCTTTGTCGATACACCACAAATCATTCTCCAAAGTGACTATGGTAACTTACATTCTCAGTAATGTATGAAAATATATGTTTCCTAACCGCCCCAGCAAACACTTGATGTTTTTAGACTTTAAAAAAAGGTTCCCATTTAATAGGTTAAAATTAGATACAGTCAACAAAACTGGGTCTTACTTTGTAAAAAATATGTTTTTAGACAATGATAGAAAATAAGAATGAAACTAGTTCATGTGTTCTATGTGGGACCATGGGAGAAACTGCTTTTAAATAGGATTTCTTATGAAGTTTTAAAAATGGAAGGGAAACCTGATGGCAGAGAGCAGCCAGGCCCGCAGTCACCTGTGGATGCACAGACTGTGGCAGAGCCTGGAACGCACCAAGGACCAAAAGTCCCCACAGGCAGTCAGTTCAGTGACAGCATCACTAATTACCTGATCAGCGTCCCAGTAGCACATGGAGAGGACAGGGAGGCCCAAGATAAGTGCGGGCCAGGGGAGGTCTCCAGTGATGGGGTGTGGCTTGGTCCAGTTTCCTCTCCCAGTCTTGGTACCAGGGGAGGTCTCCAGTGATGGGATGTGGCTTGGTCCAGTTTCCTCTCCCAGCCTTACTTGGTACCGCAGAGAGGTACTTATGCAGCCACCCCTGGTGTCCTTCCACTTCCCTCAAGGCTTAAAAGTGCCATGATGTTTATCAGTCTTTTAAAGAGCACAATAGCATGTGACTGAGGAACCAAGACTACAAAGAAGTGCCTCGTTTCCTGGGAATGTTTCAGGTTGGGGAAGTGGTGAGGATCCACTGACGGGAAATGCTCATGGCTGAAGAAAGATGAGGCCTGATGCCTGGCAGTTGGGTTCAGCCACACGGAGACCATGTTGTGCCCCACAAAAGCAATCTGGTGGAGTGGTGCCAGGAAAGGGAGAAGGCCGGGGTCACAGAACCTGTGCAGGGATTTGGAGCCAGAGGGCTCCTCAGAATGGGTGCAGAGATGGTCTGTGAGGACCTGTCTGACTTCAGTGAGGGCTTCAGGGGCAGAGAGTGAGGAAAGCAGCCCTGCTCAGGAGGACACCAGGGTGGGGAAGCAGGTCTCAGGGAGGGCTAGGTCTCAGTCCAAACAGCAAGGGAGAGAATGTTCCAGGGAGAGGCTTCCCTGGGGTCTCCTGAGGGTTCAGAGGAAAGGTTTCAGCAGGTGGGGTCAGAAAGGGAGTGTTCAGGGCTGTGGGGAGAGGGTGACCTGAGCTTCTTACAGCCCCTGATGCAAACAGTGATAAAGGGCATAATGAGGCTAGTCCAGAGTCTGAGGTAGAGCGTGGTGAGGAGGCTGTGAGTTTTGGGGAGGGAGGGAGAAAAGGGCCTGGCTTAAGAAGGCAGGGTCCTGGGCTCTCTACAGTCCAGCCAGTGAAGGACGGAGCCCGGAGGGGCCCAGACCTCCCTTATGACACCTGCACAAAGAAGTGTCTATCTGGCCAGGCAGTGTTCTGTAGACTGCTGTCGGGTGGGGGAGCGGCTTCCCCTGGGCACAGGACCCCAGGCACCTGCAGAATGCAGGGTTCCAGGCTCCCTCAGATGCCCGCTGATGGCTCTCTTCTGAGGGGCTGTAAACTGGCTCACTGGGTACCCACAATGTGTAAGGCACTTGTTCTCAGTATAATGCACCAGGCACTGCCAGACTTACCCATTTATGATAGGCACAATTACTATCCCCATTTTAGAGCTAGGGAAACTGAGGCACTGAGCAGTTAATCAACTTGCCCAGGCTCTAAGGACAGTCAGCGTAGAGCTGGGGTCTCAACACAAGCAGGCTCCCTCACAGTGTGAGCTCCTCACTACTGGCTGTCCCACTGCCCTTGTCCAGACTTGGCTGTCTGGGGTGGCAGTTGTGCCTTTGGGCTGTAGTTGAATGGCCAGTTGCCTCTTCCAGACTGGCTCCCACCCCTCTCCTGGCAGCAGCCTCTCAGGTCCCAGAAGCTGATAATTGTGTGATAAATGGGACTCTGCAAATGGTGGTAAGGGTGTGGATGCAAAGGGGTTGTCTCCTCCTCATCCAGGGGAAAAGCATTTCCAGGAGCTGACCACGGTGCTGACCCAAGAGGAGCAGGCCCCAAGGATCAGGTCCTCGTGTGCTACAGGGACAACTCGGTAATGTTCAAATCCCGTGGTTAGGTGTTTTCTTTAGCTTGGCCTAGAGAAATGATGGCGACTTTCCTGTGCTCCCCTGGCATCTGGTGGGGATGCCGGTTCTGCAGGGAAGGCAGTGCCCACCCAGACTGGCATGTGGGGCTCCGTAAAGCTGGGGTGTCAACAGCTTCTGGCTGTCACCACCTATACGCTGTTCCCCTGGGCCCTGCCTGCTGTCCCGTTACCCCCAAGTCCTGATGCCCCTACACCTGAAAGGCAGAGGCTCAGCATCTTCTCCCTGAGCTACGGGGCCTGGCGGTGCTCTCCTGGGCAAACCTGCCCACAGACCCTCAGGTGCAGTGACCTTGAGGACTGTAAGCTTGCTGCCCAAGCACCCAGGTGGCCACTCAGTGGGCTCTGGGTCCCCTCCTTCCTCACCTCTTCTGCCTGCCTCAGTCCCCACCCGCTCCCCAGGCTCACCCTGCCTGTAGCAGTGTGGGACAGCCCTATCGCTCCCCTGGCACCGGGAGGCACACCCCGCAGCCACCTCCACAAGGTTCTCCAGCTCATGGTTCAAGGCTGCCTCCCCCAGGTCTCCCAACTCAGGAACCATTTCCTCCATCCACTGACAGGCAAAAGTCGCCTCTGAGTCTCAACTCTCACTTCTCCTCCCTCCCCGAAGCCAGGACCCACAGTCCTGTCCCTCCCTGTTTTCCATCTCCCCTGCAGGAGGGAATCCAGCTAACACCTCTCCCACCTGAATCCCCCGTCTTGACTGTTCCCACTGGCTCCCATGCATCCCAGCCTGCTTTCTTCCTTGTGCCACGAATGCCCCATGAATCTGAGCCTGCCTATGGCACCCACACCCACCGCTCCCTCCCCTCCCTGAGCCCACTGCTGGACCCATCTCAGGCCCTGTGGAGCTGCTGGGTGTCCTGAGTCCCCTGAGGTGACCAGGCCACTGCCCTAAAGGCACATCTTGCTGTCTGCTGTCCCCATGCCAGGAATGGTGCACCCAGCACGTCCTCAGTGAGTTCCCCCTTCCCGGGACCCCCTCCAGGCTCTTTCCACACCTGTGTCCCCACTGTGCCTCGACCAGACTTGGGCACCAATGCCCCTTCCTGGGACAGCTGGCACACTTCTTGCTGCAGGTGATGAAACGCCCTCTCTTGTAAGGCTGAGTCAGCCAGCCCTGAAGCGGGAGCATCCCCACCCCACCCCCCAGGCACCTCCACTGCCAGCATCTCACTCTCGGGATGTTCCCCATTCCCCAAGTGTCTCCTCAGCAGGTGTCTACCCAAGTCTGTGTGCCGCCACCGGCTCCCAATGGCTCAGAGCAGCCTGGGTGGGTGGGGTGGGTAGCCCGGGATGGGCTTGTGCACTGCCCTAGATTCTAACAGCCTCCTCGGAGGTCACAGGTGGGTTGGAGGTGGGCTCACCCTGCCTTGAGCTTCCAGCAAACACTTCCCAGGGCAGTTCGGCAGGGTCAGACCAGGTCTCCTAGCCTCTTTTCACCAGCTCTGCCAGGGGCCCCCAGGCCCTCCAACCCCTCACCTGTCCCTGTCCATGTGGTGAGAGCATCAGGCCACACCCACCTGAGGAGAAATCAGGGCCTCATCTGCCACAGCGTAGGGGCCTAGGAGGAGGCGGGAGCTTACCTGAGAACAGGAGAGGCCACATTCCTCAATCCTGGGGATGGCCAGGCTCTGGAAGGTGCCCCAGGTCAGGCCGAGGAATGCAAGTACTTGCCCAGCCAGCATCTGGCTGTGCATTGACAGCTCTCACTGGAGACTGTGGACGTGAGGGGGGCAAGTTTGCAGGGTGCCCTGTGGCAGCGGCTCCTGGCCAACCCTGCAGCTCCAGCCCCAAAGACGAACAGAGGAGAGAAGGCTGCTCCTCACAGCAGGAGCAAGTGGACATGCTCCCTCCTGGCAAAACAGGGCTCCCTTTACGGACAGCAGCCCGGAGACTTTCCACCACCCGGGGCCGTGAGACTGTGGCCAGACACTTGTGGAGTTTCTAGGTTTCCAAAGGAAGCATCCAGAAACCTTGAGGTCTTTGGAGTCTCAGAACACCCTAATGGGGTTCCCCACAGGGCGGCCACTGGAGCAGAGATAGCTCCAGGCCAGCGGGATCAAGGCATCACCTGTGTGCACCCCCTTCAGGCGTTCATGAGGCCGGGACAGCAGACAAGGGCCCTGGAAAGCTGGCTGGGCTGGCAAACAGGGGCAGAATCTGTCTTGGGCACTGGTACCCCAGAACCCCTGGCTTCAGCCCCGGCCTCTAAGGGACAGCCCTCTCCTGGGACCTAAGACTCCACCCCAAGTCCTCAGCCCTCACCTCCCCTCCAGATTCAAGAGGCCACCCCCCCCACCCTGTTCAGTCCTCTGTGAGGTTCCCCACTCCAGAGGGCAGCCCCCAAGGCTGGGAACTCTGGGACTCGGCTTCTGCTCAGGCAACTGTTCTGAGTCCTCTTATTATCTGGAGTATCCAATGTGTAGGAAAGTTTTTGGGCAGAAGCTTACTGCTTCCCATTTGCCTCCAGCCAGGGCAGGGGGTTGGAGAGAACCAGGGTGTGGTTCTGGGCGACCTGGCTCCTCTCTTCCTGGACAGGCCCAGAGTCCCTGTGTCCAGCCCAATCTGTATGTCTCGGCAGCACAGAAGCTCATGCCTCTGTTCCTGGGAGGGCACTGCCCCATGTGTGTGTATGTGTGTGTGTGTGTGTGTGCACATGTGTGTTCATGTGTGTGTGTGTGCACATGCATGTGTGTGTGTATGGTGGGGTATGGAAGGAGTGTATAGCTGGGGTGTTCTGCCTGGAATACCCACAGGACCCCCAGACTGGGAGAGGCCATGGACCTCACACTGTGGGCTCAAGGAGCATCAGGAGGGAGCTTGGAAGCAAGCTCTGGGGCTGGGTCCCAGGGGAGGGAAGGCGGCAGGGGCCTGCCATGGCTATGAGCTCCCTCCTCCTTTCTGCCACCTCCCACTGCCCACCTCCCTGCCTCCTGGGCCATCACGTCGGCCCTGCTCCCACCTCCATGGGCTGGAACTTATGCAGTCATTGCTGGGCAGAGTCCATGGGGCTGAGCACTCCCTGCCCATAGTATGCCTGTGGCCACGGTGCCTTGCAGAGTGCCTGGTGCTGGCCTCCACACCACAGCGTGGTCAGCAGGCAGGTATGTTTGGGGGTGGCCCAGGACGGTCTCTGTCACCCACTGTTCCATACTCACTGGGCTGTAAGACAGATACTGCAGCTGGGCCTCACCCGTCAGCCTGGTGTCCAGCCCTCCTTATACTGGGGGGCTGCTGAGCCATGGCAGGTGTCATAGGCGACGTCCATGGGTACGGTCAGTAGGATCCTTGAGAAAGGACAATGTCCCTCCCGCCCCGGACCCCTCACATCCGAATCTCTCTGTCTCCAGGCCTCACTGGGACAGGCCCCCACCATGACACACAGTTGCCTGAAGGTGTCCTCCCAGCACCATGATGCAGGCAGGGGCTGCAGGCAGCCAGTAGCAAGTGACCTCGTGTGGGGATGGCCCATGGGGTGTGGCTGGTACCGGTCCCAAGGCCCAGGAAGGATGGCGAAGCCAGGCCCTTGCCCTGGCCCGGCCACCCTCTCCAATCCCAGGACGGGGGCTCTGTCGCTGGCTCTGAGGGCTACGGGATTGGCCCTGCTCAGTATCCGTGAAGAGCCAGGCCACTGGATCACAGACAGGCCCCAACCACCTCCTGGACGAGGCCTGGGGTGGCAGGGGGAGTCTTCCCATATCTGCGTCTCCAGGGCAGCACGGCCACACGGCCCACTGACTCCCATGTGCCAAGAAGCCCAACTGCAAAGGGATCGCACGGTCCAACCCTGGGGTCTCCCTCAGAGCCCACGCTGGGCACCACATGGGAGGAAAAGTGAGTGGGAGAGCCTGGGCGGTGCCAAGACTTGGACAAATGCAGGACGAACAAACCAGCGTCTGCCTGGGACCCCCGGGCTGGTGCCTTTCCCAGGGTGGCTTGGAGGGGCCGGGGCAGACGTGGGGATGCCGGGCGCGGGGCACCCAGGAAAACCGGCGAGGACGCGGGTTCTCTGCAACAGCGCGGTGTTCTCGGCCTCCACTCCGCGCAGATTTTCACGGACACGCGCCTGGCTCCGGGCCATGGTCCTGGTTCCCGCGTGGGTCCTGGCTCATGGGGTCCGAGGGCTGCAGCTCTGCCAGCCCAGCGGCACGAAGCGCTCGGGGTTCCCTCTGCAGCCATGGGTAGAGACGGGTGCTGAGACCGCTGGCGTCGGCCTCGCATCCAGACGCGCCTCCCTCCGTCCAACTGCCCCCCCCCGGGTGCGCTGGGACCCTCCACCCCGACAGCGCCTTCCTCCACCTGTAGTCGCGCCCCGAGCCCTCCCCACCCACCACCGCTCATCCAGCCCCATGACGTCCCACACCTCTGAGACCTCTGGACGGCGTCCAAGATGCTGCGCCCACGCCCGGTGACCCTCACGCCAGGCCACAGACCCCTGAATCCTTACCCACGTCCTCCCCCACCCCAGCCCCACCCCCCGACTGTGCCCCTGGCCTCATCCCGGCGCCCTTGGGTCCCTCAGTCCACACCCACCAACAGGCGACGTCCACTCCCCTCAAGGCCACGACCCCAGGCAGGCCCCTCAGGGGCATCTCACCACCTGCCAGAGCAGCCCAGCGGAAAGTCCAGCCCCAGGTGGCTCCCAGCTCACTCCTGCATGGAGCCCACCTTATTCCTCCAGCTTTCAGAAAACCAAGACCTCTACTCAAATACCGGCCGGGCAGGCGTGATGGCTCACGTCTGTAATCCCAGCACTTTGGGAGGCTGAGGCGAGGGGATCACCAGGTGACAAGTTTGAGACCAGCTTGGCCAGCATGGTGAAACCCCGTCTCTACTAAATATGCCAAAAATTAGCTGGGTGTAGTGGTAGGTGCTTGTAGTCCCAGCTACTCAGGAGTCTGAGGCAGGAGAATCGCTTGAACTCCAGAGGCAGAGGTGGCAGTGAGCTGAGATCACACCATTGCACTCCAGCCTGCGCAATAAGAGCAAAACTACTTCTCAAATAAAAATTAAAAACGTGGGCAGGGGGTCGGGGAGGGGCATCGCGCCTCTGGGTGAAGGCTCTGTGGATGGGGAGGTCCCTTTCCTCACCCTGCCTAATGCCCCTCCCCCTAGCCTCTCACCCCAGAGGGGGAGTCCAGGTCTGCCTCTCCCAGCCCTCCTCGAGGTGAGTCCTGCCTAGAAGGACCCAACCAGCCGGCAGATTTGGAGAAGAGCAGCTCCCACCCCGACTCCTCCTGTGCTGCTGTGCCTGGGCTCAGGTTCAGATGCCTGGTGCTGAGCTGGGCCAGACCAAGTGGGTGGTAGGCACAGGGTGGTGCCTGCGGATGAGGGGCAGCAGCTGGGGCAGCCCCCCAGAGTCCCAGGGCAGGTCAGTGACTGTACAGGTCAGTAAGGAGGTGGGAGTGTCGAGGCTGAGGGTGTTTCTGTCCCCATGAGAGGCTGCAGCTGGTGCAGGCCATCTGGGCACACTGGCACCTTAGAGCTGCAGGAGGGACTTAGCCTCCTGTGGGACAGGCGGCATCTCGTGAGTGGAGTCCCAGCCCCTGAACCTCAGTGGGAATCAGGAGGTGGCAACACCTGCGTGCTGTCCTAGAGACCACTCGTAAAAACCCCATCATGCCCTTGTAAAGAGCCCGCCGCGCCCTCGTAGAGACCCCGCCACGGCCTCCTAAAGACCTCATCACTCCCTCATAAAAACCCTCAAGCGGGAGAAACAGGTGAAGCTGCCTGCTGGCCAGCCTCATCCCAGTCCCACATCCTTCTCAGCTACTCTGAGGCCAAGAGCAGCCAGTGGCAGCCCCTTGATTCTGAAGGTTTAGCCAGGGCTCAGAAGAGCCCGATAGGAGCCAGGCATGGTGGCTCCACCTGTAACCTCAGCCCCTCAGAGCCTTCAGAAAACCAGACACAAAAGCCCAGTGGTCACTTTTGCCACCTCACTCAGCCAGGGAGTTTGTGCTATTCATGGCGCGGTTCAAGGCCTGAACACAAATCCTCCTGACCCGCACCACACCCCAGAGGTATTGAGAAAGGCATCACCCGCCAGGTTCTACAAAGTGGACCCCACTATCCACCCAGCCAGCACTCCCACTCCTCCCCCCAGACACCCATGCGGGGCTGAAACAGGTGCCACATGCCTCAAACCCCCTCCCAAGCTCACACCCACACCTCCGTCAGGGGACACCCGGGCCCCAGCATGGAAGCCTGCTCTGCACCCTGTCCTGGAGGGCACAGCGGCTGCTGCTGAGGGAGAGTTGGGGATGAAGCAGGTGGCCCCCACGCCCCTGCGTTACCTGGGGCTCCGGGTGGCAGACGCAGGGCGCCCTCCTCTGTCTTCAGGCCCTGTAGCACAGGCGCCAGGGGTGCACATTAAACAGGTTTGGATCTGAGTATCTGGTAGGCTGGGCTTCGGTGTCAGGTGTTCAGGGCCTGACTGTCCACATGGTGGCAAAGGCAGGCAGGGAGCTCTGCCTTCCTGGCAGCCTTGGTGTGGGTGGGCTGTGTGGCTCTGCCACTCTCAGCTGGCCTTTTTAGGGGTGCCAGCAAGGCCAGGGGGAGCCCCTTCTCATCCTTCAGTCCCAGGTCTCACTGGAGAGCCAGTCGTATGGGTCCCTGGGTGGGGTCTAGCATGGCGAGGGGGCACTGTGCCTTCAGCAGCTGTGCGTCCCACAGTGGGGCTGAGGTCTTGAGGTTGCAGACAGGCAGCACCTGCCTTCTTACCCTCCTCATACCAATGCCCGCCACACAGAGGTCAGACCCGCTGAATGGGGGCAGCTCAACTGCCGGCTGAGGGGAAGGCACAGGTTGGGCGTGCTGGGATGTGGCCGGGAAGGTGGAGTCTGTGCAGGAGGGGTTGGTCAGGGCACAGACCCCTGCCCAACTCAGGAGTGTACACCTGGGGTCCCATGCAGACCCTCGGGAGGCTCCCAGGCTCTGTAGAGCCTGCGGGTAGCCCAGACTTCCTGAGGCTTGAGGGGCAATCTAGAGGGCCCCACACCCAAGGACTGGGCTGCCCTTTTCTCCAGTTTAGCCACAAAGAGGCTTCAAGAGAGAGGCATCGGCCACACTTCCCAATGGCTCCAGCATGTCTCCAGGCACAGGCCTCACCCCCCAGGAAGGTCCCAAGGGGAGAAGGAGGCCCCCAAAAGATCCTCGGAGTGGAAGACACTGCAGGCCAAAGGGAAGGAGCAGCACAGTGGGCCTGGAGGCTGCCAGCATGGAGTCCCCATCTCCAACACCAGTCAGGGCTGGGTGGGGCTGGGAATGAGGGAGGAAAGCTGGACAGAGCCCTGAGCCAAGAGAGCAGGGCTGCCCTGCACACCCGGACGCCTGTAGCAGCCCCTTTCTCAGTGCCAATGAGGCATCGAGTCCCACAGGAGGGCATGACAGGCCTGGATCACAGAGCAGGTGTCCTGGAGCAGGATCAGCATCCTCCATGGACCCTCTGGGGCTGGCGGCCTGTGGCTACACCCTCACTGAGTAATCAGGTGGCAAAGCGTCCACACGGGGGGCTGCCATCAAACCCCCCAGAGGATGGCACCCGCCACCCGGGCAGGGGCGGGCAAGGCTCACCTGCCTCCACAGGAGATCGAAGTTGCCAATGTCACAGCTGCGGTCCACGGCCACCTTGATGGCATCCTCCTGCACCTTTGCACACAGCTGGGCCGAGACGGTCATGGACGGGTGCGTGGTGGGGCTGGAGTTGATCTTGATCAGCCAGGGCCTGAAGTCCCTCCTGAGCACAAAGTCGGCCCCATAGAGCTCAAAGCTGTTCTTATGAGGCTCCACGTGATCCTGCGCCACCATCATGATGTGGGTGATGGGCACCTTCATGGACAGGTAGATGACGCTGCCCCACGTGGTGCCACGGCCCTGGCGCTGCAGATATTCCTGGAACCTGGTGCTGGTCCACATGTTGTGTGCTGGCAGCAGAGGGCTGCGGCCTGCGTCATTCTTCAGGTGCTTCTGGACGGCGTTGTTGCACAAGTGGATGGCACTGCGTGGGGTGGGGGGTGGGGGTTGAGGAGCAGGTGCTCAGCCTCCAACCCAGGAAGGCGCCCAAGGTGGGTCCTCCCAACCGTGCTGCGCCCACTCAGCTGGCTCTAGAGAACCTCATCCCCAAGGACTCCCACGCCCTGCCAGAGGAACCCAGGCCGCCTGGGGGACTCTCCTGGCTCCCCAGCTGACACAGCCCAGGACAACCAACCCTAAGTCCAGTGGGCAGATGCCATGGAATGCACTTGGGGGCAGGGCAGAAGCCTACCAGCCCAGGGCCCCCAACTAGGCTCTGCTGGCAAGTAAGAGCCTCCCTGTGCCTCAGTTTCCCCATCTGCATGTGGCCAGAGGGATGCTGGTGACACAGGGTGAGAAACAGTCACCTACCTAAAATTGTCAGTAATTTAGCTATACTCTTGCCCTATTTCTAAACAGGATTTAAAACTACTAACATGGTTTAGGAGATTGCACTATGCTGTATGTATGTCAAAAGCATTTTCACTTCCATTGTACGTGTGTTGGGCCAGGAATTTTCCACCTTGTTTGTTGGCGGGGGGAGAAGAGACCACCCATGACTCTATGTAAGTTATATTTCCACTGCATGAAAAGAAAGAAGAGGCAGGCATGTAGAAGAGTGTTTTAGCAAAAATAGCTCATCAGTGTTCAGACCTGCAGGGCTAACATTTAACCCTTTTCTTTAATTTTTGTCAGTATGCATCTGACCCGATGTCAGGGACTCTCGCATCACCGGGATGCATGTTTATGTCCCAGATGGAGAAGTGGCTCAGAGAGGCCCTGAGATTGGCCAGGCACACGGCACACAGCACATGGCTCTCGGCTGGAGGCCTAGGGACAGGGGCTGGAAGGGGCCCTGGCTTCCCACTGCACAGGAGCTGCTTTTGCACTGGTGAGTTCCTGGAACACTTCCAGGCACACTTGACCAGAGGCATCGGGCGGGTGAGAGTCAAGGCCCCAGGCCAGCTCCTCCCAGGCCCTCTTCTGGGCGTGACTTCCAGCACAACATCCAGCATGACCGCAGCCCCCAGCCTGGGCCAGAGTTGAACACCCTGCAAGGTCTCTGTTAAGTGACTCTTGGGCCTCCCTGGATTGTAACTCCCTTGTAAAGCAGCCCCGACTCCTGCCCAGCCATCAGGTCCCTCAGCCCCTCACACCAAGCGAGGGTCACACAACAGTCAGAAGGAAGCCTGGCGCAAAGGCTGGCAGATGTCACCGTGTGGACAGCACGCTCCTGAGGACACCATCAGCTCTTGCCATCCTGTCCATGAGGGACGGGGTGAGGCAGGGGTCTCTCCACCCTGGGCTCACGGATGTCTGAGCCTCCGCCAGGCACCCTACACATCACTGCACTGGGGTCCAGGTGCTGTCCACACCATTCTGATACCCGCAGGCACAGGCAAAATGGGGCCTTTTAAGATTTTCCGGAGAAGATGCACAGAGCGTGGGTCATAGGGCACTGGCTTTGAAGGCTGGTGGGCCTGAGCCTGTCCCAGGGGGAGGTCATCAGCCTCCCAAGCCTCAGTTTCCCCACCTGTGCCTCTTGTGGTGGCAGGTGGCAGTGAGTGGGCCCTGCTGGGGCCGCTTCTCACTGCGGCTGCTCCAGGGGTGAGGACAGCAGCCCATTTCTTGGCCTGAGGTGTCCAGCTCACCCTCTGCACTGGCCTGTCCAGCTTGTCCAGGGAGAAGCGCTGTGTTGAGAACTGCAGGTAACTCTCCTTGTAGAAGCAGATGGTCAGGGCGTTCCAGTCCGTGACAAGGAACCACTGCCTGATGTCAAACTTGGTGTCGTAGATGAGCATTGGTGTCTCGATGTACTTCTGGGCCACCCACTTATTGTCCCTGGAAGGAGGGTGCTCTGCACCACCAGCTTGAGGATCTCCTCCACACGGTCCATGCACACTATGTCTGCAAGAGGCCACCAGTCAGCCCAGCCTGCACGGCCACTGTGCAGCTCCTGAGCCCAGGGGCAGGGCCACAGCCTGGCCTCAAGACCTGCACTAGCTTTGTTCTGGGGCCAGCAGGCAGCACGGCCGGGGGGTGGGGAAGGCCTAGCACTCACGGATGAGGTGGAAGCCAGTGCCAGTCTTCCCCAAGCTCTCCCCCAACAGAACCAGCCCCCAGGACTCTGAGGGAACACAGATCGGTGAAGATGCAGGGACAGAGTCCTTTTTAAAAGGGAGCCAGCAGGATGGGTGTGGTGGCACACACCTGTAATCCCAGCACTCTGGAAGGCCAAGGTGGGTGGATCATTTGAGGTTGGGAGTTCGAGATCAGCCTGGCCAATGGGTAAAATCCCTCTCTACTAAAAATACAAAAATTATTCTCCTGCCTCAGCCTCCTGAGTAGCTGGGATTACAGTGTGTGTCACCTGATTTTGTCAAAACATGCCCAAAATTAGCTGGATGTGGTGGTGCACGCCTGCATTCCCAGCTACTCGGGAAGCTGAGGCAGGAGAATTGCTTACACCCAGGAGGCAGAGGTTGCAGTGAGCTAAGATTGCACCACTGCAGTCCAGCCTGGGACTCCATCTCGATAAGTAAATAGATAAAAGGGAGTCAGTATGCCCTAGGCCACACTCTGGGGTTTGGTGTAAACAGGGAGCAGGGCATTCTAAGGACCTGAGAGCAGCCACCAGGCTGGGTGGTGGGGTCTGCTGAGGGCTGTGAGCGGCAGCACTCGGGGTCTTGGAGTCCTGTGAGAGTAACACTAGGAAGGGCAGGGTGGGGGGCCGCTGGTCCTCTTGTGCAGGTGGGTTTTCCAATTTCCCACCCTTGCCCCCAAGTTAGGCCACACAACTGTGGAGACCAGCAGTACCTGTGCAGATGGCCGCAGCACTTCCTGCCAGCTGCTCTTTCTCTGCTGCAATAGCCTGAAGCCTCAAATTAACTGGGGTCACAAGACGGGGGCCTGGATGGGAGGCACATCCCTGCCACGCTCCCACACCAGGTCACGATGGACAACAGGCATGCATGAAAGTGGAGCTGCTTTTCACAAGAGCCCCGGATATATCTGTTACTGCTCGTTACGTGGCACCATCGAGTCTATTCTGACTGATACGGTGTGCAGGGGAGCTCCATCTGCAGAGGCACAAAGCAGAACAAGATGGAGGCAAGATTTTCCTGTAAAAATACCAGATTTTCTTCTTCAGTTTTGGGAAGCTGAGACCTCGCTATCCTCAGATGAAGCTTGGGACACAGCCACAAACCAGTGACGTCACTCTGGGCCAGCACGTGAGGGCCCAACGGGACCAGGAGGGGGCATAGCTAGTGACAGGGTAGCACGAGGTGCATTTGGTTTGGAGCAGGTGGGTTTGGAGTGTCCACAAAGTGTCCCTGGGGATGCAGGTGTCTACAGTGGGCGGAAAGTCTAGCCTGATGGACAGCAGCAGACGGGGAAGGTGAGTGCTTTGGACAGCCTGGGGAGAGCACCCCACACATGGCCAGGCAGGGTGGGCACTCATGGGGAGCCAGATGAAAGCCTGCAGGCTGCCAGGGGAGTATGGGCCACACACACCCAGAAAAGGGCATGTGGCAGGACGAAAGAGGCTTTAGATTGAATGTAAGAAAATCACAACTTAATAAAGACTTTGAGATGGAGTTCCACTCTTGTTTCCCAAGCTAGAGTGCAATGGCGCAATCTCAGCTCACGGCAACCTCCACCTCCAGGGTTCAAGAGATTCTCTGGCCTCAGCCACCCACCACCATGCCCAGCTGATTTTGTATTTTTAGTAGAGATGGAGTTTCTCCATGTTGATCAGGCTGGTCTCGAACTCCTGACCTCAGGTGATCCACCTTCCTCGGTCTCCCAAGTGCTGGGATTACAGGCGTGAGCCACTGCACTGGGCCAAGATTTTTTAAAAATCACACAAAACAGCCTGGGCAACATGGCAAAACCACATCTCTACAAGAAAAAAAAATCAACTGGGTATGGTGTTACACACCTATAGTCCCAGTTACTCAGGAGGCTGAGGTGGGAGGATCACTTGAGCCTGGTGAGGCTGAGGCTGCAGTGAGCCGTGATTGCACCACTGCACTCCAGCCTGGGCTACAGAGTAAGGCCCTGTCTCAAAAAAGTTTAAAAATTAATAATAGTAAAAAATCACATGAAAATCAACCACTTGTAAATAAAAAAATAAAACTCTTCAAAATAACTCGAGGCAGACAAAACCAAGCTAAAAGTAATGTCTATTTAGATACGAAGACAAATGAGAACATTACGTAACATAATCAAGATGATGCAGCTTAAGCTACATTCAGAGGAAATTTCATAGCCTTAAAGCTTTTATTATTGCATAAGAAATGAACATAAATGAACTTAGCATCTAAGAGATAAGGGGGAAAATCTGTCAGGAAAATTGAAAAATGCAACCAGATGTTTGTTCTTTGGAAACAGGAATAAGAATAGACCATTAGGAAGTCCTGTTGTTTTTTTTTTAATAGGACACACTGTACTCACCAGTGGGAATAGAAAAGAGAACATAGTCACAGCTACATTCAAGAAGATGTAGAAAACCACAGACAAAGTGTAAAAGGTATTAAGAATCTACCTCCTAGAGTCTGGTATTTACAGGTGAGTTTTATAATAAATTCAAGGACTAGGAATTCCATTGTTAATTGGGATGAAAGTCCTTCATCCATTTTAGAGGCTTGCATACTCGTGATACCAAGAGGGCAATCATGGCAATATTAAAACCAAAACCAAAGGGGTGTAGGGACTCATGCCTGTCATCCCAGCAGTTTGAGAGGCTGAGGCAGGTGAATCACTTGAGGTCAGGAGTTCGAGACCAGCCTGGCCAACATGGTGAAACTTTGTATCTACTAAAAATACAAAAAATTAGCTGGGTGTGGTGAGCGCCTGTAGTTCCAGCTACTCGGGAGGCTGAGGCAGGATGATTGTTTGAACCTGAGAGGTGGAGGTTGCAGTGAGGCGACATTGCACCACTGCACTCCAGCCTGGACAACAAAAGTGAAACTACATCTTGAATTAAAAATAATAATAATAAAAAGAAAACCATATACCAGTTTGTGAATACAAAGGAGGGAACCTAATTCGTCAACCAGAACCCAGCCTTGTGAATTGAACACAAGCTGTGAAGACGTCTCCTCGTCCAAGACTGCTCCAGTGCCCGTGAGACCGAGCTCCATGCTGCCTCGGCATTCTGCCCCCACACTTCCTTCCCCATGGTGCATGGGCCTGAGACTGTCCTTCGCTCATGGCAGCCGGCATCAAGTGGGGCCCTCAGTAGCTGTGAATGTGGTCCAGGTGGCACCCACACCAGCGAACTCACCTCGGCCACGGGACTTGGCCGCAGGCTTTATAATCCAGATGTTCCGAAGCCCGTTGATGTCTGTCTGAGGGTTCACAGATGTGATTTTATTCAGCGGAGCCTGGCACTGAGGAAAGTAATTTCTTGAATTGGAGATGAAAGCATCACCACTACAAAGCAAGAGCTGGAAAGTGCATGAGACTCCGAGGCTGGGGCCCACCTCGCCCACCAAGCAGGCTCCACTCTGGGATGGTCCGGGTCTGACCTGGCAGGAAAGGGCTGGGGGTTGCCCAGGGCATTCTGCCAATAGACAGACACCTGGAAACTCAACCCTGTGAGGCCACACCAGGCAAAGGCCTTGTGGAGGGCCATGTGGGGACCCCAGTGTGAGGGTCTGAACTGGCCATGGGCCCCAAGCAGCACCCTGCCTGGGTGGAAATGGTGGGAGGCAGGTGAGGGGAGACACAGGCATGCCCGGGTTCCACCTGTGGTTGGTGGTGCCTGGGCCCATTCCCTGGTAGGAAAGTGACTGGCCTGTGCAGGCCTCCTGTGTCGCCGCCAGCTGCCAGCACCACATCCTGTGAGCTCAACGTCAGCCTGACTCAAGACCCTGTTGGTGGATTTGCAGTCATGGGCTAGACTCCAGAATTGATAACTACAGAGAAAAAGGAGGGGGTAAGGAGAGCTATTTGATTGGGTTTAGAGCTCAAGGGTGCACTCCTGCTGCCCAGACGGTGGAGGGGAAGCCATGCGTGCCAGCAGCCACCCCAGGGCCCGTTGGACCTGTTGGACCCATCCTGCATGGGCAGACTCAGGGCTGCAAAGAAAAAGGCCCAGCATGGAGCCCCCCTGACATCCTGACAAGGCGGCTGGAGCACAGGAGCAGGGCCGGCGGGTCCAGCGGGGCTCCAAGGACACCAGCTGTGACTCTCCTTCCCAGCCTGAGCTTGGGTGGGGCTCCATTCACACCTGCTGGGGCAGCTTGAAGGGGTAAGTGAGGCTGGGGTGTCCCTGACAACATGGGAAGGGCCCTGCCCTGTGGAGCTATGTGACAGGCCCCTCCCAGGAAGGACTGAAGGTGACCTCAGGTGGGCAGCACCTCCCGGCTCTCACCAGCCAACACGCCTCCTCCCTGGTGAGTGGCGTGCACTGCTGGCCCCAGGATAGGAACATGACCCTCCACTGTGGTGAGGACGTGAAGCAAACCAGGTGCAGCCAGCCCCCCGACACCGCACCCCTGAAACAGCCCCATCCCTGCTGCACAGGCCGGCCCAAAATGATCTTGTGTAAATAGGGTGGGTCACCGTGGATGTCCACCATGCTGGTCACAGCCAACGCCACCCAGGGGACCAGCAAGTTTCCAGTGACCCAGGGCTGCAGTGACTTGCTCAGGAGGAAGATGAGCTGTGACCATCCCATGGGAAGGAATCCCTCACGGTGTCCCCAGGACAGCCCAGCCCCCAGCCAGGGAAACCCTCACTCTAGGAGGTGGGATTTGAGCAGGACCACCCTCCCCACAGGTGCACACACTGCAGTGTTGGCCCTGCTTTTCGGGGAGAAGGTTGAGAGCAGTGAAGGTTAGAGCTGCTCACGAGCCCAGCAGAGCGCCACGCAGGAGCTGGCAAAACCCAGGAACCATGAAATGCGCATCCCAGACTCAACAGAGAACAAGCTGGGCCTCCAGTTGCTGGCAGTGAGCAGCACACAGCCACGGCTGAGTCCTGACCCCGGGGCACACCTGCCAGGGATCACCTGAGGCAGCAGGGGCTCCCAGGGAGAGCCTCTCCTGCAGCAGCTGGGAAGCTCCTGTGGACACCCACACACCCTCGTGATGTGGTTTGGGATGAGTCGGCCACAGGGACACGCGGAAGTCTGATGCTGCCATCTGGTGGTCACCCCTGGGACTTCCTTTTAATTCAGCTCTAAGAAAATGCAGCGCGGTGCATCCTGCCATACTCGAAGACCCCACATTTGTCAGCGAGGACAGACCTCACAGACTTGCCCCTGGCAGCAGCTGCTCATGTTTCTGGGGTGCCAGGACCACCTCTGCCCAGTTCCTCTTTCTGGTGGCTGCTGTCAAGGGAGTGCTGGACTCCTGGCTCCAGGAAGAGCTTGGCCCTCAGCAGGGGGCAGGAAGACCAGGGTCAGCCTTTGGAACCCTGGAGCAGCGAATGGTGATGAGGTTGGCGAGCCGGGAGCTCTGGGCCCAAGCACGCCTCTGCCAGTCACTTGCCAATGGCCAAGAGTGAAGCAGGTGGCCCAGCTGTGAAATGGACAAATCCCACCTGCCTGTCTCAGACTGGGGGGGGGGGGCTCAAATGACATCACACACTTCTGGATTTTGAAGATGCATGAGACAATGTTACTACCCAAAGGCACCCCAAGGGGGGTATCCATCCTCTCAACATCCCTGGTGAGACAGGTAACAGAGGGTCTAGGCACCCTGACACCCATAAGGCACCCCAACATCCAGACAGACACCCCAATACCCAACAAACATCCCAGACTCCAGACAAGTGCCTCAATACTCAACAGGCATCTCGACACCCAGAGAGAATCCCCAACATCCAGACAGACACCCCAATACCTAACAAGAATACCCCACAGGTAAGTTAATGCCCAGACAGGTGACCCAGTTTCCAGAGGCTGCATGGCCCCTGCAGCTCCTGCAATCCCCAGTCGCTGGCTCTGGCATGTGCTGAGGGAGGCTGTACTTCAGGCTCTGTGAGCCGAGGGCCTGTGCAAGTCTTACTGAATGAGGGCATAGTACTGCTGGGTCAGGTCCTCCCACTCGGCCTCAGTGAGGTCCTCCGTGATGCCCTCCGCCATGTCGATGTCCTCATGCTCCAGCTTCCCCAGGCAGGTCTGGTACACCTTGCATGTGACATCCACAAGCTGCCCGGGAAGGCCCGTGAGCTTTGCCTCAGCATTTTCAGCATCTGAAACCCAAACACAGGCACATGGAGAATGGACCCCCACAAGGAGGCAGCCCTGCCCACCTCGTGGAGTGATACCTAAAGCCATGGACAAAGGCAGCTCCACTCCCTCTGTGCCCCAATACCTGACAAGTATCCCAGACACCCAGAAGGCACCCCAAGACCCCACAAAGCTTCTCTGGGCAGCCACCTGGATGCCACGCCTGCATCTGTGCAGGTGACTTCCTCCCCCTGAACGGCCCCATCCTCCACTGGCTCCCTGAGTACCACCTCCCCAAACAAACATGTGAAACCTGCCGCCTGACTCTCATGCCCCACAGTAGCAATTACTGATAAGTTCAACTTCATTAAAATGAAAAGCTTCTGCTCTGTAAAGGACAATGAGAAGACAAGCCATAGATTGGGAGGAAATATTTGCACACATCTAATAAAGGAATGTTATCTAGAGTATGCAGAGAACTCTTTTAAGTCAACAATAAGAAAACATAATTTTATTTTTTATTTGTATTTTTTTGAGCAGAGTTTTGCACTTGTCTCCCAGGCTGGAGTGCAATGGCAAGATCTTGGCTCACTGCAACCTCCACCTTCCAGGTTCAAGAAATTCTTGTGCCTTAGCCTCTCAAGTAGCTGGGATTACAAGTGCCCACCATCACACCTAGTTAATTTTGTATTTTTAGTAGAGATGGAGTTTCACCATGTTAGCCTAGTTGTTCTCAAACTCCTGACCTCAAGTGATCCACCTGCCTCAGCTTCCCAAAGTGCTGGGATTACAGGTGTGAACCGCCACACCCAGCCAGAAAATATAATTTACAAATGTGACCCTGAACGGTCACCCCTCACCAAAAAAGTCCATACAGACGGAAAACAAGCATATGAACACATGCTCAACATCAAATGCCACTGTGGAATCACGAATCACAACAATAATGAGGCACTATGACAGACCCAGGAGAATGGAACAGACAGAACACTGAGAACATCAAATGCTGGTGAGGATGTGGACAGGAACTCTCCCTCATTGCTGGTGGAAATGCAAAATGGTGCAGCTACTTTGGAAGACAGTCTGGCATTTTCTTAGAAAACTAAACATACTCTTGCCGCACCACCCAGTAAGTACACTCCTCGGTATCTGCCCAAAGGAGGTCAAAATTTATGGCCCCACAAAGACCTGCACACAGATGTTTATAGAAATATTATTCATGATTGTCAAAACCTGGAAGTGACCAAGATGTCTTTCAGTAGATGAAGAGATAAATAAACAGTGGTGGATCCAGAGAGTGGAATATTACTCAGCACTAAAAAGAAATGCACTATCAAGCCGTGAAAAGACTTGGAAGAATCTTAAATGCATATCACTAAGTCAAAGAAGCCCATCTGAAAAGGCTCCATGCTACGTGGTTCTATCCAAATGGCATTCTAGAAAAGGCAAAACCATGGAGACAGAAAAAGATCAGTGGTAGCCAGGAGCTTGGGGTGGGGGTGGGGGAATGAGGAGACAGATCACAGAGCATTTTGGGGCTGGGGATCTTCTCTGCCTGATAGTGGAATGGTGGATACATGTCATCATACATTTGTCCAAACCTGCAGAATGTATAAAACCATTTGGGTTACCATGATGTGTCAATGTAAGTTCATCAACTGTGTTAAAATTATTAATTAGGCCGGGTGCAGTGGCTCAAGCCTGTAATCCCAGCACTGTGTGGGCAGCCAACGTGGGTGGATCACTTGAGGTCAGGAGTTCGAGATCAGCCTGGCCAACATGGTGAAACCCCATCTCTACTAAAAATACAAAAAATTAGCCAGGTGTGGTGTCATGTGCCTATAATCCCAGCTACTCAGGAGGCTGAGGCAGGAGAATCACTTGAACCAGGGAGGTGGAGGTTGCAGTGAGCCAAGATCACACCATTTTGCACTCCACCTGGGTGACAGAGTGAGACTTCATCTCAAAAGAAAAACAGAATCATTAATTAGGAGGCCATCGGGCTGAGATGGCCCAAGTGGCCTCATGTCCAACATAAGCAAGCCAAAACCTAACTCAGAATTGAAAGCGAAACCTGAGCACAGCCAGTCACAGGCAGCCAGCTGGGCAAAGTTCCCACTCAGCACAGACGAGGCCACTGCCCCAGCATTCAGCAATCAGGATTTGTTTCTTTCACATTTACCTAGAAGAGCTTCTCCCTCAGTGGAGCCCTGCAGCCGTCTGATTGGCACAAATACACACTAACAGTCTAATGCACTCATGTTCGTCTGTCAGCAGTTGAAGTGAACGCATGGCTCTGCAGGGGTGTCGACAGTGGGGGAGGCGTGTGGCAAATCCTGGGCCTCTGCTCGGCGGTGCTGTGAACCTAAAACTGCTCTAGAAATCACATTTTATTAAAGTCACAAGAAAGATTTGGATTTTGTCCAAAACCACGATGGCTGGCTCACGTCCCTGCACCACCTGGGGCACCTCTTCCTGTATTCTCTCCCACAGGGCCTTTCTGGGGAGACTCAGGCTGTGGCATCAGGGTGGCCATGGGGCACAACCACAGGCTGGAACCACGTCCATGGCACGGAACTGTGGTGGTGAGCGTGGGACTCGGATGTCCCAGGGCTGTGTTAACTGCCAGGTGCTTCGCAAACCAGGCGACTTCAGCGTTTAGCCCCACGGTTAGATCAGGAAACCTGTTTGTTGTGAGAATCAAGAGAGTCTGAGGCATGGCTGCATCTGGTCCCGGCTGCTCAGACCCTCGAGACTGACCATGCCCAGGAGGAAGGAGGGCCCCCGTGGAGGCCCCCAGCTCTGGATGCCCGGCACTGCCCGGCCCCAGCCCCACGCCCCACACACCTGCCCTGCTGCTCAGCTCGCTGCTCTCGGCCTCCTCCACCTGGGCCGTGGGCTTGCTGCTGCCGAAACTCTGGTGACTGACCACCCACTTGAGGATGCTGGACGCCATGGTACGCCAGAAATCATCTGGAAGGACAGCACAGCCTCATCCTCTGCTCAGGCTGGAACTGAAGGACAGCATGGCCTCACCCTGCACCTGAGCCTGGGCTGGGGACTGGAGTCGGGACCAGGGCCTTGGAGTCTCCAGCACCTGCCCCACTTCCTGCCCTCACAGCTGGTGGAGGCCAGGCCTGCTCCCACAGCCCACGCTGCCTGTCCTTCTCCGCCCAGCACCTCTGTGACTGCAGCTGTCTAGCTGCACCCCTTGGCCTCCAACCATGGAGCTCGCCTCACCCCAGCTGCTCGTGCACTGTCCCCAGGCCCAGAGGCAGGGCCACACATTTGGTGACTGCCTGCCCTCCCACCCCTGCACCCCTGGCCCCTGCACTGCCATGACCACGGCCTCTGTCCTCTGTCCTCAGACCTGGCACTATCAATCTGTCTTGGTGCCAGGGGGATCTTTCCAGAAGCCTCTCTGCTGACAGCACTGGGCCCTCTGCCCCGTCCCATGCATTGCTGTGTCTCAGAAGGCAGAGCATGCATCTCATGGGGCCTGCAGGCCAGGGGTTGAGCAGCAAGGTGACCATGCCCAGCCCGGCCAAGCTGGGCATCACTCTGAGCTGGCACAAGCCAGCAGGGCCTCCCCCGCCCGCCCTGACCAACACCTGCTCCACAGACCCAGTGCCCCTCCCCCTTCCGAGGTTGCCCATGAACGTTTCCAGATGAGCCCTTGCCAGGGCACCAGAGGTGCTGAGCTGGGGTGCTGGCTGGGACCGGGGGCTGTGTCACTCACCCAGGAACTCCTGCTGCTCGCTGTCAGCGCAGAGGCTGTAGCAGCATGGGAAGAAGGAGTCGGGGTTCACTGGGACGTACCATGGCAGGCTCCACATGTTTATGCACAGCCCGATCTCCAGAGACAGCGGCGCGTTAGGACCGAGGGGCAGCTCCGCTCCGCATCGCTCAAAAGGCAGGACCCGGCATCCATCTCAGACTTGCCTGACCACCGGGCACCACAAGGCACACCTGGGGCAGACCCCTCCCACTCCCTGTCCCCAGTCTCTCAGCCCCTCAGGGCCCCAGGCCAGGCTCTGCACACAGGGTCTTTGCAGAAGCTGTGTTTCCATCAGCATGGCCGGCCCTGGCCTGACCCGGAGGCGGCCTTGGGGTGGCAGGTGTGGAAGGGCACCTTATCCCCTGCCCCTGCCCCGTAAGCTGTGCTGAAGTAGCCACACCTGGCCTGCTGATGGGGCCCCTGTGCCAGGAAAGCCCCTCTGCCCTACCCCTCCCTCAGCAGGGTCCCCACACCCTGCATCCTGGCCAGGCTCCAACCCTGGGCCTTGGTGGAAAGGTGTGGCAGCTGCCTTGTGCAGAGCCAGGGACGGGGGAGGCAGGAAAGTGCCCAGTGACGTACATTCCCAGTCAGGGACCCCCACAGTGGAAGACCGCACCCCTGCCCCTGGGGACCCACAGCCCCTTCAGGGCCCAAAGCTTAGTGGCAGCTCCCACTCAGCCCATCTTTGACTTGGCCTCTGTGCCCTGAGGTCCCAGATTCATCCAGAGACACAGATCAAAGGGCCCAGGGGTGCTAGGGGTGGGGTGGGCACTGAGTGATTCTGGCCATGGTGTTAGAGCAGGAGTCCCAGGAGGCACCCAGGAGGTGAATGGTGGCCACCTACGGCCACCCATGGCCACTGACCAGCCGCCAGGGGTCCCTAGTGGCTGCAGAGGCCCCTCACCCCACCCGTGCTGGCTCCTGCCAGCCCCCGGCCACCCTCAGCAGTGGCTCACCTTGGTGGTGAAGGAGGTGGTCTTGGCGTAGTGGTTCAGCATCTGGTCACAGGTCAGGTTGTGATGGTCAATATGTCCCTCTTGATGGTCCAGAGGAGGTAGGGCATCTCATTTTTTACCAACCTAGACTGGCAAGAAGAAAGTCTTTGTTGATAGGCAGCAGTCAAGGTTCACGCCAGCCGGGACATGTCGGAGCGAGGCGAACATCAGAGGATAAATTGTGCACAGCGTGAGGCTCCCAGCCGTGCTCCTTGAGGGCCTCCTGCACACGGGGCCTCGGGCACAGCCAGGACCACACAGGGTTCCACTCAGGGGCCTGGTGCTCTGGGGAGCCACCCCTGATGTGGGAGCTGCAGATGGGACCTGAGCCCTCCACATGGGGTCTCCATGGGGTGGGGACGAGCCACTGGCCAAGGTAGAATACAAAACACTTCACGACCAGGAGCTCACAGTCCCCGAGATGGAGGCCCCCAGGCCTGCACCACCCGCAGAGCCCCACCTGAGCCCCAGGCACCGGCCTCTGATCCTGCCCTGCTGATAGAGGGGCTGGGCGCGGAGCTGGGGCCTGAGGCTGGGGCGTCCAGTTGGCACTTTTCTGTTTACAACAATGGCCCGTGTTGAGTCAAAATTCCAACCAGGCCAGGCATGGTGGCACAGGCAGGCCTGTAATCCCAGCACTTCGGGAGCCTGAGGTGGGTGGATCACGAGGCCAAGAGATTGAGACAATCCTGGCCAACATGGCGAAACCCTGTCTCTACTGAAAGTGCAAAAATTAGCTGGGCATGGTGGCATGCACCTGTAGTCCCAGCTACTCGGGAGGCTGAGACAGCAGACTCACTTGAGCCTAAGAGATGGAGGTTGCAGTGAGCCGAGATTGCACCACTGCACTCCAGCCTGGGCAATAAAGCGAGACTCTGTCTCCAAAAAAAAAAAAAAAGAAAGAAAGAAAGAAAAAGAAAAAGAAAAAGAATTGAAAAGAATTCCAACCATACAAAGAGATTCAAGAAAGGAAAACATTCTTGAAAATCCTCCCCCAAGAGATAATCTCTGACCTGACACCTTGGGGAGCAGCCATCTGAGTTGGTCTCTGCAGACAAGTGCGTGTGGACACACAGACATGCACATTTACCTGCATGGGCAGAATCCCACACACGACATTCCACAAGGTGGAAGGTTCCACGCAGTGCCCTGTGAGTGCAGGCCGGGCCTCCCTTCGCCCTGCTCTGTGCAGACCCCAGGGCACCCAGCCCCTCTATCAGCAGGGCAGGACTTCATGGTCCGACCTCCTGTTCCTACCCTTGGAGTGGCATCTGTCACTTTCCTTGTCATTTTCAGATAGAAGTCTCGTTTTTAACATGTTTTGAATTATCTTAGAAATATAAGTGTAAGGCTGGGCTTGGTGGCTCACACCTGTAATCCCAGAACTTTGGGAGGTCAAGGCTGGTGGATCACCTGAGGTCAGGAGTTCAAGACCAGTCTGGCCAACAGGTGAAACCCGTCTCTATTAAAAATACAAAAATTAGCCAGTTGTGGTGATGTGCACCTGTAATCCCAGCTACTCAGGAGGCTGAGGCAGGAGAATCACTTGAACCTGGGAGGCAGAGGTTGCAGTGAGCCGAGATTGAGCCTCTGCACTCCTGCCTGGGTAACAAGAG
>NW_022437780.1:0-11068 GCF_009761245.1 Sapajus apella
CGCCGCGGCCGGATCGGAGGGCGGCGGTGCCGGCGGCGGGGGGTCACAGCGCGGCTGCGGCGGGCGCGGGCGGCGGCGGCTCCCCCCCGTGCGTCCGTCGTGGGACCTTCGCTCGCTCGGCGGCTGGGGACAGCACGCTCTCCAGCCCGCGGCGGGGGCGGGGACGCCCGGCCAGTGGCCCCGCGCCCCCAAGGTGAGTCCCCGGCCCCCGCGCCGCGCCCGCAGCCGCCGCCTCCTCCTCCCCCGGGACACGCGCACGCAGGTGCAGCCCTAGCCGCGCTGGCCACCTGCGCGCGGACGGCCCGCTCGCCCTTGCGACCCTCCGCCCCCGAGGTCAGGCCGTGCGGGCCGGGAGGGGACGGGAAGGAGGTGGCCGGCGGCTCCGGGCGCGGCGCTGCCCTCGATGGCCCAACCCCCTTATTCACGAGCCGCGGCCGTGTCTCTGCCCGCTGACGTGGGGAGGCCGAACTTTACGTAACCCGCCCGGCGCCCCACGCGTGCCCGCACAGGGCATACCTGGCGCGGAGGCCCAGGCTTGGGGAAGGGACGCCGGTCACGGTGTTGCCCACGGGCCACAGCCCACCCCCACCGTGCCGCTCTCTTTAACTCAGTTACTCCAGCGATAGTGACCCAGTGTGTGTGGATGCGGCCTGCCCTCTGTCCCAGGCTCCTGTGACCAAGGGCTTACCCTTGAAAAAAGGCAGTAGGGAGCCTCGGCCAGAGCCAGAGGTCAGACGCCTAGGCTCAGGTCGGCGCTGGGAGCCCAGAGGACAGGGGCAGGGCACAAGCTCGATTCCCTGTGGTTTGGGAGTCCCCACCAATTCTGGAATGAGCCCAAACTGAGACGCAGGAGACCTGAGTTCTAGGCCTGGCTTTGCCGTGGCTTGCTGACCTTGGAGAAGCTTGTGCCCTGCTGGAAAGTGGGATGGCAGTACCCACTTCATCTAGTAGTTGGGGAGACCAAGAGAAGTATGAGACCTGGAGAGGAAGGCTGATCGTGCGGTGCACACCGGTCTTAAGGTTGTTTTCACCCTTCTGCCTCCTCCCAGGAGCTAGGGGTGCTAACGTGTAAGCAAACATGTTTGGATAGGGCTGGCGCCACGCCCCAGGCTCACCCTGTCCCGCACAGCCGTCATCCACCCTTCCCCTTTCTTACAGATGAAGCTGAGGATCTGCCAAAGACAGTGATATACCCACATCCCCGGAACTAGGCGATTGCGGTGCAGGAACCAGGTAGGTCTGAGTCTAGATCATGCTTGCCTCTGACCGGCTCCAGGGGCTTCCAAGTGGTCTGGGGTCGGAGGTCAGGGTCAGGGTTGCGCTTGGGCTGGAGAGTGGATTTGGCTCAGCTTGTGATGTGGGCCCAAGCTTTCCCATCCCCTCCCTGGCCTTTTCTTTATTTCGGGTTGTGTGAACCTGGCTTAGGTGGGACGGAAGCTCTTCCAGTGGGTCCCTGGGTTGGAGAGGGCTGGGGAGATCTGAGGGCATGGGCAGCAAGGGCATCTCCAACAGAGGTACCAGAGAGCAAGTCTGTTTCAAGGAGGGAGAACTGGTACAGCTAGATCAAGGATGGAGGCGGTGGTGGGCGTGGGAGAGATGAAGCTGTGTGGGATGAATGGAAAGGTCTGGCCAAAGATGGAGGTAGGTACGAGGGCCTGGTGGGCTGGGACCGGAGGGGCTGTGTGAGGGGCGGGGGGGGGGGAGTCTCCGGGCCTCCCCAGTTTTCCCGCGCCTCACCGTGGCCCCTTCTCCTTACCCGCAGGTGTGCCTTTGCGGGACCCATGCCTTGAGGCCCAGGAGCACCCCGCTGCCAGCATGCCGTGGGATGCGCGGCGGCCCGGGGGCGGCGCGGACGGCGGGCCCGAGGGCCCGGGCGCAGCGCGCTCACGGGCGCAGAAGCAGTGCCGCAAGTCGTCGTTCGCCTTCTACCAGGCGGTGCGCGACCTGCTGCCCGTGTGGTTGCTGGAGGACATGCGCGCCAGCGAGGCCTTCCACTGGGACGAGCGCGGGCGCGCCGCCGCCTACTCACCCTCCGAGGCGCTGCTCTACGCGCTCGTGCACGACCACCAGGCGTACGCGCATTACCTGCTGGCCACGTTCCCACGGCGCGCGCTCGCACCGCCCAGCGCTGGCTTCCGCTGCTGCGCGGCTCCCGGGCCGCACGTGGCGCTGGCCGTGCGCTACAACCGCGTGGGCATCCTGCGCCGCATCCTGCGCACCTTGCGCGACTTTCCTGCCGAGGAGCGTGCGCGCTTGCTGGACCGGCGCGGCTGCAGCCGTGTGGAGGGTGGTGGCACGTCGCTGCACGTGGCCTGCGAGCTGGCGCGCCCCGAGTGTCTCTTTCTGCTGCTAGGCCACGGCGCCTCGCCCGGCCTGCGCGATGGCGGCGGCCTCACGCCTCTCGAGCTGCTGCTGCGCCAGCTGGGCCGCGACGCTGGGGCCACTCCCGCCGCTGCTGCTGAAGCCCCGGCCTCTGCACCCGGGGAGCCACGCCAGCGCCGCCTGCTGCTGCTGGACCTGCTGGCCCTGTACACCCCCGTGGGTGCCTGCGGCTCGGCCCGCCGGGAGCTGCTGGGCGACCGGCCGCGCTGGCAACGGCTGCTGGGTGAGGACAAGTTCCAGTGGCTGGCCGGCCTGGCACCGCCCTCACTCTTCGCGCGCGCCATGCAGGTGCTGGTCACCACCATCTCTCCCGGCCGCTTCCCTGAGGCCCTGGACGAGCTGCCGCTGCCTCCATTCCTGCAGCCATTGGACCTCACTGGCAAGGGCTAGATCCAGAGCACCCTGGGCGCTGGATTTGGGGACAAAATTGTTTTTCAGAGTGTTGTACCTGGGACTTTACATATATTGATCTCTGTACAGCACAATGTCTGCCTCGTCTGTCGCATGTATTGGGGGGATGGGCTTAGATGTCCAGGTGGGTTTCAAGTGGCAGAATTTCTGGGTGCAGATGGGCTCAGGCCTTCAGCTTGCTGTCTAGCCCCGGAAAGGAGTGAGGACCAGCCTCCCACATTGATCCAGAGCCTCGGACAGGTGTCCCAGAGGGACTGACAGCTGAGTGCTGCAGGAGCTGGGTAGGTGCAGGGGTGGGGACTGGTGTGTCCAAGCAGCAGGACCTCGTGTAAAAAGGCCTGGAAGCCAAGAGAGGGGGCTCTGCAGCGTGGGGTTCTGACGGGAGGTCCTGTGCGGTCAGACTTTAGCAGCCTGTGGATTCCGGACCAGGGAGGGCACATAGGGCTGGCAGGCCCATGGTGACTGGTGTTGGACATAACAAAGTTGTACGTGGTCCACCCTACCCCCCACTGACTACCAGTTCTTTTTGGACATCACTACCCCCTGACAGCCCGCCCAGGCCTGGATTTGTCCATGTTGGCCCTTTTCTCTTTCCCCAAGACTAATGGGCACCAGTCCTGCGGCTCCCGCTTCTCTCACCTCTGCAGTGGTAGCAGGCCCCTGGCCCCAGCTGCATGCCAGGCAGTGGGGTTAGATGTGCCTTCCTCCAGGGCTGCCCTCTGTCCAAGCCTGGAGTGGCCTGGGTGAGCTCCCCAGCTGGCCCCCAGTGGGTGTTAGGTGGTGCCCCGCGTTACTGAGGGGCAGCTGCATCAGTGCAGGGACAGGCTTCTTGCCCCAGCTTGGAGAGCTCTTTTTTTCAGGAAGATCCTGGAGATGGAGA
The DNA here is from genome assembly GCF_009761245.1 of Sapajus apella. Taxonomy (NCBI): domain Eukaryota; kingdom Metazoa; phylum Chordata; class Mammalia; order Primates; family Cebidae; genus Sapajus; species Sapajus apella. Next base: position 3,674 of record NW_022437780.1, read on the forward strand.
CTTGTTCATGAATGCACCATGACTCCATGCTGAGAGGCTGGGTCCACACCCTCGGAGCCGAGAGACCAGGGAGGATGACCAGGCTGCCCTGCCTGAGAATTCTGCTGGGCCATGAAATTCAACCGGCACTAACGTGCATAGGAGACCCAGTGTCCTGCCAGGAGCAGAGGCTGAAGGTCCGCTGGAGGAAGAGCCACCAGCCTGGCAGGGGCACCTGCTGCCCATCCTGCCCTCAGTGTGCCTGGGGGGAGCATGCCTGGGTGTGGAAGAGTCCAGGGTGCTGGGCTGAACAAGACAGGGTGGAGGGGGCTGGACAGTAGGAAGAGCTTGCCTGGGGTCGTGGATCCGCCACTCTGGGGATGACCTTGGACAAACCTGTGCCTTGGCCCTCAGTCTCCACATCAAGGTTTTTCATCAGCTAACACGTTTATTGTCTTTTTTTTCCCCCCATTTATTTATTTTATTGCATTTTAGGTTTTGGGGTACGCCATCAAGATTTCTATTCAGGAGGTGTTGGGCTGGCTTCGGCCACCCTGCCAGCACTGAAGAGGATGTGACTTCTGTTTCTGGGAAGCATGGGGTGTGTTAGGTGGGCGCATAGCCCTGGTTGAGGGGAGGGAAGGATGGGGAGGGAGCACAGCCCCCTGAAGGAGCCCGGACTCCAGGCTGGAGTGAGGGCTCTACGTCCGCCCTGCTGTGTGTCCTGGACCAGTGCCTCTGAACCTTGGCACTTGGGGCAGTGGATATTAACATCTTTCCAAGCCCAAGACAGGGCATCAGGGTGTCCGGTCCTCTGGGAGGTTGCAGTCCTCAGATCAGTGATGCCATGGGAGGGGCAGGTACCTCTCCTTTGGTGGGTACGGAAGTGAACACAGGAGTGGCCTGGCACAGCTGCAGTGGTTCTTAGGGGCTGGGCCTGGGGAGCCCATGATGCCCCAGCAGCTTCTGCCTAGAAAGCCTGGGCTCCTTGCTGGGGGTCTCGATGTGCAGAATCCCCCATGCCTCCCCAGCTCCAGCTCTGTTCTCTGTAGGTCAGCCCCCACAACGCCAGAGGCCCAGGGCTAGCCCCCGCCACATGCCTCGTAGATCTACAGCTTCCCCTTTGGTGACAGCACCATTGAGTCCCTTGGGTGTGGGGGTCATGCATGGGTGAGGCAGTGCCTTGCCAGGCAGGACACAGGCTTGCTGGCCCTGAGTATGGGCCCCAAGAAAGCCATTGTCAGGTGACCAGGGTGAGTCACCTAGGGTGGCCTTAGAATGCAGGGCGGAGCCTGCCGGAAGAATTGTGGGCACCGCAGCAGGAGGGCAGCCTGGGCCAGTAGCTCCTGATGTCATTGAGTTGGGTGGGGGGACAGGGAGGTCAGAGGAAGCTGGCCAGCCGCTCTCACGCAGCCTTATGGCAGCAGAGCAGTGCCTGATTCCTGGTACAGCTACTCCCACTGAGTCTCCAGGAATCTGTGGCTCAGAAACCTCCCCCGCCCTGGCACTGGTGGGAGGAGATGACCTAGTGTAAAGGTGCTGGGCAGATAAGCAGCTGAGGGCGGCCCCAGGGTTGACTTATCAGTCTCTTGGGCCTTCCTGCCCCAGGAAGGGCAGTGAAGACCATGGTGTCACCCCCGTCATCGTTATCATCCTGGCTATGAGCTTGCAGGACTGGGAGGGCCGGAGCCAGACAGACAGATGGCAGCTCAGCTTTTGCCTGCTGGCAGGTGGCCTTGGTGGCTTCCCAAAGGCAATCGCTACACGCAGAACAAAACTCATTTTTCTCGGCCGGGCGCAGTGGCTCACGCCTGTAATCCAAGCACTTTGGAGGCCAAGGCGGGTGGATCACCTGAGGTTGGGAGTTCAAGACCAGCCTGACCAATGTGGCGAAACCCCGTCTTTATTAAAAAATAATTATAATTAAAAAAAAAAACCCTCATAACTCATTTTTCTCTGGGGCAAAGCACATTGGTTCCTTTGTTTAGTTCATTAATTCCACCAGTCTGTTTGTAAGGAAAAACCTGGCTGCAGCCAGGCCTTCCCCTCCACCCACCTGGCAGGTGCCCAGTGTTCCCACGGGCCCTGAATCCCAACCCTATTCGTTAAGGGGCTAGCATCTCTGCATCCCAAATACCTGTTAGGGAGGACAGTGAAGGCTGAGCACTCCTGGGGTCATCAAAAGCCAGCAGTGAGAGACCACCCCCACCTGCCTGAGGTGACCTCGTAGGGCAGTCCGAGCTGTCTGGGTGGCCTGGGAAAGGTGGGCGGGACCAAGGCCTTCTGGTGCCGGGACCACGGTGGGCTTGCTCTGTGTGCTGACCTCAATCCTGATAGTACCTTGATTTTCCTACTGTGACGTCCCCTTCTGTCCGACTTCTTCACGAACTTTAAAATTCTGTATTGAGGTGGGGCAAGGTGGCTCATGCCTGTAATCCCAGCACTTTGGGAGGCAGATGGGGCAGATAACTTGAGGTCAGGAGTTCGAGACCAGCCTGGCCAACATAGTGAAATGCTGTCTCTACTAAAAATACAAAAATTAGCCAGGCGCAGTGGTGGGCGCCTGTAATCCCAGCTACTTGGGCGGCTGAGGCAGGAGAATCGCTTGAACTGAACCTGGGAGGCAGAGGTTGCAGTGAGCTGAGATCGTGCCACTGCACTCCAGCCTAGGTGACAGAGCAAGACTCCATCTCAAAAAAAAAAAAAAAAAAAATTCTGTATTGAGAGCAGTTTCCTAAGTTATCTCAAATCCTGTTCAGAACAAGGATCTTCCTGGAAGTTGGGAGAGGAGAGAAAACAAGCTTAGTCACAGAAGACTACTCCACGTTTGAGCGTGTTTCACGGGAAGTAACTGTTGGAGGAAGCCTGCCCCTCTGCAGTGTGTGGTTTTGCCCTGATACTTTTCAGAATGAGGTGTAACTTACACATAAGAAAACGCGCAGACCTAAGTGTATACTTTGATGAGTCCTGATGAAGGTCTGCACGTGTATAAACACCACCACAGTCAGGATGAGGGAAAGACAGATTTCTATTGGTGATTCTTAAACATAGTTTCTTTCTGCTTATAAAATTTATGTTTACTGTAGAACACTGGGATTGAGTGGAGAAGTCCGGGCCATGGTGTGGGAGGGCCCTGCCAGGGAAACAGTCTCAAGTGCTCCATCCCCATGTGGTTCCCGGAGGCGGGGCCCTTAAGTGCTCACCGTACAAGTAAAGGTGTCGACTGACTGCACCATCTGCACTAAGCACTGCTAGCATTCTGGGTATGTTTCTTCCAGGTTTTTTCTATGCACATGCATATTACATTTTTTTCTGTGCACATTTTTATATACATGAAATCATATCACTTACACAATTTAGTTGTTTTTTTTGAGCCGGAGTCTTGCTCTGTCACCCAGGCTGGAGTGCAGTGGTGCCATCTCATCTCACTACAACCTCCGCCTCTCGGGTTCAAGTGATTCTCCTGCCTCAGCCTCCCGAATAGCTGGGATTACAGGCGTGTGTCACCATGCCCGATTATTATTATTTTTTTTTTTGTAGAGATAGGGTTTCACCATGTTGGCCAGGCTGGTCTTGAACTTCTGACCTCGTGATCCACCCACCTTGGCTTCCCAAAGTGTTGGGATTACAGGTGTGAGCCAGCACACCACAATTTAGTAATTTTTAATCTTACTGTAGTGTAAGCATTTCCCGCTATTGTAAGGTACTTTGTAAATACGATTTTTTTTTTTTTTTTGAGACAGAGTCTCGCTCTTGTTACCCAGGCTGGAGTGCAATGGCGCGATCTCGGCTCACCGCAACCTCCGTTTCCTGGGTTCAGGCAATTCTCCTGCCTCAGCCTCCTGAGTAGCTGGGATTACAGGCACGCACCACCATGCCCAGCTAATTTTTTTTGTATTTTTAGTAGAGATGGGGTTTCACCATGTTGACCAGGATGGTCTTGATCTCTTGACCTCGTCACTGGTGTCTATTTTGTGACATTTTACTCGACCAGCCTTGATAACAAAGAGTAGTTAGGGACAACTGAATTTTTAAAATGTAAATCTGATTTATTTTTGGAATAAATAATACATTTACATGGCTGGAAGTTCAAAGGATACAAAAAGGCATATACTCCAGGCAACCACTGTGACCAGCTGCTCATCACAAATACAGAACTTGTTTCTTTTTGCCCCTCCTGCCCCTCCCTGGACTTATGAAAAATTTCAAACCTGCCAAAAGTTTGAAGCTTACAACAAATACCCTCCAATGTTCATGTCGTCTCCCTCCCACTTCTCTCCCTTTCTCCTGATTTCCTACAGAACCACGTTTTCATGCCCATGCCCGGGAACTTGATGCTGACATGGTGAGGTCCTGCACGCTGCTTCCTGCACACACGTGCGTCTTAACAGCTGCAGGCTATTTCATGAGAGATTTGCTCACGGTAACATGGCTGTTCCCAAATGCCAGGCTGTTTTAAGTGTTTCCTAATTATAAACAGGCTGTGCTGTTTTCCTTGACTTAGGACTTGTTTTGAGGACAGAAGCAGAGCTGGCGGGTGTGAAGCTGCAAGGCTGCCAACCATGGGGAGCTCCCAGGCTGCTCCCGTCTCCCCTCGGCTCCTGGGGGCCCGGGGGTTCCGGACCAGTGTTCCTTCTGCATTTGTGAAGAGCCCCTATACTCTATTCCAAGTGCTCCTCCGACTGGTTTTTAATTATTATACTAATTTCCCTGCCTAGGGGCCATGCTCATCTCTGTACTGTTACAATTTTTGTATATGTGCTGCTGAAGGGCACACTCCTCGTGTTGTGTCATTTGTATACGTTTTTAAGGTAAATAGTCGACATCAATTCCCATTTGTTCCAATTATTTCCCTTCTTTGAGGTTTTTAATTTGCAGCATTTTTACATTTATTTCCTTCTGTTTATTTTTGAGCCGGAGTCTTGCTCTGTCACCCAGGCTGGAGTGCAGTGGTGCCATCTCATCTCACTACAGCCTCCGCCTCTCGGGTTCAAGTGATTCTCCTGCAAAACAAGGTCTTGCTCTGTCGCCCAGGCTGGAGTGCAGTGGTGTGATCATAGTTCACTGCAGCCTCAAACTCCTGGGCTCCAGCAATCCTCCTGCCTTGGCCTCCCAAGCAGCTGGGACTACAACTGCACATCTCTGCACCCAGCAGCATTTCCCCTTAGTTTTAGATCCTTTCATCCATTTAATATTATTTTGCCCAGAGAAGGAAGCAGTGGCCACATTAGTTGTGAACTGCCCCTCCTTAAACGCATCCGAGATGCCCCCTCCATTCTGTTCCCTCCCTGTGGGCCCCACTAGGCTGCCTGGCCCTCCGAGGGTCCGGGCCATGCCATACTTGATAGGGCAATGCCTGCTGAGGTACCTGTCATCACTTAGCAGTTTTCACCATTCTGTCTTCCCAGGACTGATGGGGAAAGCGAGGAGGCATCAAACAGCACAGGTCTGCAGTTCTACAGAGTTGCATTCCAGTCTCAATGCTGTGTGACCTTGAACAAGTTACTTAACCTCTCTGAGTCTCATGGGGCTAATGGTATTCACCTTGCAGGGTTCTGGTGAGAAGCACACTGGGCATAGTCATGGGCATTTGTGGGCACTAACATTATTCCATTATTGTTTCAATCCCAGTGGGGATATGAACTGAAATCCAGGTCAACATGTGAATTCCTTTGGAGAGAAGGAGGTCTTTGCATAATGTGTGTAGTTTCCCATCCAGGAATGTGGAACACATCTTCCTTTATTCAAATTTCCTTTTATGCCTTCGGGAAAGCTTTGCCGCTCTTCACACGGCCCGAGGTTCTTGCTGAGGTCACTTCCTGGTGCGCGGTGTGTCCTGCGCTGTTCTGGGTGTCAGCTTTTGCATGTGCCAGTTTTCAGTGGGGCACTTCTGCACTATGGTTTCATTTGCTGGCTGGAAATGTAGAACCAGGGGCTTGAACCCCTCCAACGCCTGCCCACAGCTCCATGAGGAGGCAGCCCTCGGCCTCACCCCACAGCGTACTCCCAGAGGCTACCATGGGGTGCAGCCAGCTCTGGAGTGGCCATTCCCCCTTAAAAGCCGCCTGGGCAAACTGGTGTGTATTTCAGCACCAGACAGGCCGGGTCAGGTCTGCTGACGCACTCTCCCTGCGGTGCGGCTGGGTTGGCAGGTTCTCCCCTGCACTGCCCTCGTGAGTGTTGGCTGAGGGCACTTCTCACAGCTCGGGCACCACACTCGGCCAGGTTTGGAAAAAGTCTAGTTTATTGCACTGTCTCAAATCACAACTAAAAATTAAAACCAGAAAGAAAACTGTACAAAGCACGAACCTACAAGGAGTTTAAAAGCATCACCTAGACGTGAGTTTAATTGCACTACAGTCCCGTGGGTGAGGAGAGCGTTGCCATCCATGAGGCGCCGGGCAAGGCACGACAGACACAGAGACGAGCAGCCCAGCCCGGGGCTGCCTCTGCTGCCACCAACTTTTACAAAAGGTCCTAGAAAAGGGAAGTGTGAAGTAAGATCTGGGATTTCGGCCTCTTGTCCTCATTTGGACCTGGGAAACCTGCAGCTTTGTGGCTGGCTGGGTGCTGTCAGAGAACATATTTTATCACTCTCCACCTGTGGCCTGGGGCTCCCTGACACTGAGGACTGGGCCCCGGCCAGAGGCAGGCTAATAAAAGCAGCTAGCCTGGCATCCTGTCCTGAAGCTGCTTCTGGGAGGGGCAGGAGGTGGTCTCAGGGTGGGATGTGTGGCAGGGTGGCCTTGTCCTCTCGCAGATGCCAGTGGGCAGGGTGGGCAGTGCCCCTTGTCTGAAGGGGCCGCAAGAGCCGTCCATAGAGGCACTGGTTTCAACCTGTTGTGTGTCAATCCATACCCTGCAGACGCGGGCTGCCACTCAGAGCCAGCTGGCAGGTCCCATGACCGCCCTGCCAGTCAAGTCTGTGCTGGGGATGCTGCCCCTCTGAAGCTGCAGGCCAGGACAGTGCAGGTTCAGGGTACACCCGGGAAGGAACAAAAGGCCTTCCACTGTTTTCGGAAAATACATATCTCTTCTAAATTTGTAAGATTTGATTTGAAATGAGGTATTTTATGCAGGTTTGTAATACAACAAACAAAAAAGGCAATCATAGTAGACTCATCCTCTGAGGATGCATCTGGCTGTAGCATGTCTGCCAGCAGCGTCAGTTACCACTCCTACGGCAGTCCCAAGTGAGCGGCCCTGGCTCAGCCTCCCACCCGACGCCCCCCCGGGCCGTCCGTGCCTGGGACACACCTGCCCACATCCAGGTCCCATCTGCACCCATTGGCCTTTATTGTTTCAGCTGAAGTGTGCTCTCTGAAGTATGTGTGGGCAGCGAGGTGTGGTGAGGTGAGGTGTGGTGTGGTGTGGTGTGGTGTGGTGAGGTGAGGTGTGGTGAGGTGAGGTGTGGTG
>NW_022437780.1:11468-25456 GCF_009761245.1 Sapajus apella
TGTTGTGGTGTGGTGAGGTATGGTGTGTTGTGGTGAGGTGTGGTGTGTTGTGGTGAGGTGTGGGGTGTTGTGGTGAGGTGTGGTGTATTGTGGTGTGGTTTGGTGTGTTGTGGTGTGGTGTGAGGTGTGTTGTGTTGTGGTGTGGTGTGGTGTGGTGTGCATGTTCTCTCCTGGCATGGCCGGTGTTCTCCTCTCAAGCCCGGCCTTGGCTTCCCGGCCACAGTATCTGGCGTGGAATGTGCTCTGCGGCTTTGTCTCGGGCGGACCTCCTCAAGATGGGACAAAGCCATCACCGGGCGCATCCTGCGCTGCAGAGCACTGGCCTTTGGCTCCATCTGGCCCTGGGGCTGCTAATGTGGAAACAGTCCCTGGACCAGCCCAGCTGCCCGCGGGCTCATAGGTCTCCCCGCTGCCCCTGGCTCTGGGAGGCCTCCGGAGACCACTCCCACCAACAGAAACGGGAGCTATTTGTGGGTGAGACCAGGACGGCAGCACACGGGTCACGGGATACGTGCGGCCGGGCAGCCGCCGCGGCCGGGCATCCGCCACGTCCAGAGCTGAGGCGCCACCGCTGCAGCAGTCGCTCCAGCCATGGGTGGAGGCTGTGGGTTCCGGAACGAGACAGAAACCAACACGGATGAAAGTTAAGTGTGTGGGTCCAACCTGGCCACAGGTGCCTGGACAAGTTTCGAAGCAGCGTGTCCACCAGGGAGTGACTCGGAAGCCATTGTGCCCACCACGGATGCCTGGACCCTCTGCTCACTCTGCCAGGGCTCCTTCAGATGACCTCCCACTCGTCCTCCAGGTCCTCGGGGTGGGGCATGGCGGCCTGGCTGCTCTTCTGGGCGTCGTGTGAGTGGCTGAACGTCTTTGTCAGCCGTTGGAGGAGGTAGCCGGGCGGGCCCACAGCCCACAGCTCATCTGACGCAGTCACTACAGGGACAACAGCCAATCACATACTTGGCAATCACACAGCCTGCGGGGTGGGCACAGATGGAGACAGGCACCTGGGCGCAGGTCTGGACTTGCAACATTCTAGGTGGGGGGCCCTGGACAAGCCACCACCCCCATGTGGACTTCGTGCGCTCAACTGTCAAGTAGGTGTCATAGCACCTTGTCCTTGCCCCAGGAGACTCTGGCAGAGCCCAGGTGTCCACGCCCCTCCCCTCCCTGGGACAGGCTCCTGCAGGGAAGCCTTTACCCTGAGTTCTTGCTCTGGGGGAGTGGAGCCCAGAGGGGGCAGCTTCTTTGAGAGCCCCCTGACATGGTCCACAGGAGCCCCGGGCACCCCAAGGGAACAAGACCTTGGGCCCACCGCTCTCTGGCACCTGCCTGTAAAACACGACACACTGCCAGGAATTTTCTTCCAGTAGTCTCCAGCGGGGTTTTTGTCCGTGACGCCGTACCGCCGGGCGAGGTCTCCGTTCGGACAGCGGGCCCACACAGTCCTGGTGCTCAGCGCCAGCTGGCATGCCTGCAACCCTGTGGGCAGACATGGCCCCTCTGAGTGCCTGCGGTGGACAGGATGGGCCAGCGCTTCCCAAGCCCACTCTTGTGACGCTGCCCTCCTCCTCCAGAGTCCCTGAACGGATGGACTGCCCATGCCGGGCTGGGCTTGGGGCAGGAGCTGAGGGAAAGGATGCCCAGTTGGCAGGGCCAGCAAAGCCACTGAGAGCCAGAAGCCAAAGGACAGAAGGGCCTGGGCAGTGTGCAAAACACCCTCCCACAAAAGCACCAGCAGGATGGTCTGGGTTCCCCCAAGAAGGAACATGACTGAGGCTTGTCCCCTGCCCCAGGGAGAGGCAGCACAGCACAGCCCCAGCGCAAGGGCTGCAGTGTGGTGGGTACTGGGCTGCCTCACAGACAGTGGCCTGGAGGGAGCACCAGCAGACCCCAGTGATGGCAGCCGTGGCTGGCTGGCACCACAGGCCCCGTCTGCGGGCTCTTACCTGGCACGTGCTCCCAGGCGGTCCCCACAGGCATCTCCTCGGTGATCCCAGTCCGCACGTGCACGTTCCATCTGCTGTCCAGCACCCACAGCATCTGGTCGTTGGGGCTGGAATGGACGCTGATCAAGCTGACCCCGGAGGGCTGGAAGCAGGAAGGGACTTTCAGGGAGGGCAGGAGTTGGATGACAAGAGGGGGGACGAGGGGCTTCCGGAACTGGGGACATGTCAGTGACGGCGTGCAGCATGCAGCAGCCAGTGTGGGCCCCGCAGCCGGCAGAGAGAACACGTCCTGCCCGCAGCACCAGTTTCACAGGAGAGGGTCATTTGCTTCTAGGACGTTAGGTGGGCCAGACTGAGGGACAGCCCAGCAGATACCAGCCTGGACTCCAGCAGGAGACCAAGAAGGGCGGGGATGGCCCAGGTGAACAGAGGGTGGAGGAATGCGGGGAGAGGCACGGCGGGCCTGGCTGTGAAGGACGGCGGCGGGTGTTGCGAGATGCGGAATGCCAGCCCAGGAGCCCCACCGCCTGCCCGTGCCACCCTCACCTTCCTGACTCAGCTGGAGGCCCTCTTCTCTAGGCACAGCTGTCTCCCTAATGTGCCACCGGGCAGGTGACATCTCCATTGCCCAGGCCATGGCACAAGGCTGCCACCCCGCCCTGATCCTCAGGCAGCCTCTGTTCACGCTCAGCATCTCTGGTCCCTTGTCTACTCTTCAAAGGACAGGAGAAAGTCCTTTCTGTGTCCTGTCTGCTGTTCACTGGCAGCTTCAGTTTGTCTCAGGGCTGCCCACCCCTCAGCTGGACCAGGCCTCCGAGCCCGCGAGCATAGTACTGTCCGGGGGTGCTGGCCCTCTGGTCACCAGCGGTGCTGGTGGGTGACCCATGCCCCGAGGGGCTGCCTGTCCCCTGACTGCCTGGCGCTGCCTGCTTTTCTGGAAGCCACAGTCTTCCCTGCTGCATCTGTGGTCTTGGGTCTATGCCCTCCTGGTCAGCCTCCATGGAACCCTGAGGGCATCACCCAGCGGACACTGGTGGGTCCCTCGCTGTCGCCATGCATCTCCTGTTCCATGCTTTGCTCTCAGGGCTCCTGTGAATAAAGTCACACTAGACGCCCTGTGGCACACTCTGTACAGTGCTCCTGTCACAGCGCCCACGTCACACACCTGCCAGGTGCAGACACTCTCAGGGCCCTCACTCAGGCAGTGGGGCCTTCCTCCGCCTGTGCTTCCCTGAGCAAGGCGCCCTCGCCAGGGTGCCCACACCCTCACCTGCCGGCGGCTCTGAGCAGGGGCCCCTAACTGTGGGCTGACAAACACATGCATGCAATGCCTCCCGTGGGCACCAAGTCCCACACCTCAGCCCCAGGGCCAGTCTCGATCGATCAGGACATGGAAGATGGAGAGATAGAGCAGCAAGGAGGGCGGGGGGTGGCTCCTCTGGTGGGCATGTCACCACCGGTGACCACCGCCAGGGCCAGTGTCTGCCTTACTGCCTCTCAGTCCTCTGAGGACCAACTGGTTCTCCCAAACCAGGCTGCAACTCCCTGGCGGAAACACTGCCAGGCACAGGGTTGCCCCCATCTGACTCTGGCTGTCAGAAAGTTCTCTTTTGAATACATTTTTTTAAAAGACAGTCTTACTCTGTCACTCAGGCTGGAGTGCCCTGGCGCAATCCTGGCTCACTGCAACCTCCATCTCCCTGGCTCAAACGAACCTCCCAGCTCAGCTTCCCAAGTAGCTGGGACTACAGGCACACACAACCGCACCAGGCTGATTTTTGTATTTTGTTGTAGACACTGGGTTTCATCATGTTGGCCAGGCTGGTCTTGAACCCCTGGGTTCAAGTAAGCCACTTACCTTGGCCTCCCAAAGTGCTGGGATTACAGGCGTGAGCCATCGTGCCCGGCCGGAAAGTTCTGTCTTGTGTGAGACCACTCAGGGTGCAGCTGGAGGAGCTCTCAGCCTGGCAATGGGGCAAGTGAGCTTTTTTTTTTTTTTTTTTTTTTTTTTATTTAGACAGAATCTCACTGTGTCGCCCAGGCTGGAGTTCAGTGGCATGATCTTGGCTCACTGCAACCTCGCAACCTCCACCCCCTGTGTTCAAGGGATTCTCCTGCCTCAGCCTCCCAAGTAGCTGGGATTACAGGCACCTGCCTTTACGCCTGGCTAATTTTTATAGTTTTTAGTAGAGACAGGGTTTCGCCATCTTGGCCAGGCTGGACTAGAACTCCTGACCTCAAGTGATCTGCCTGCCTTGGCCTCCCAAAGTGCTGGGATTACAGGTGTGAGCCTCAGCACTGGGCTGTGAGTGAGCTAATTCAAGAGACACAGAGAGAACTGAGTCCTCGTGAGGGGCTCCCTTTCCTGCTCCCCCAGTCCTCAGTTGCTCACTCCACACATTTGTCCAGGTTACAGGTGCAGGCTCTGGCAGCCGTCGTGAGCGGCTGCACGGGGCTCTCAGGCAGCAGTGGAGCAGGAAGCTGGATGGAATCACCAGGCACCCTTCAGATATTGGAGGCGCCGCCAAGAAATTAAATGAGCAACTGGCAGGGGTGGTCACGAAATGAGGTGGCATTAGGGTGGATGCCTGGAGGACAAAGGGCGCTGATGGGAGAAAGGGGAGGGCCGGGTGGCAGAGGCCAGAAGGCTGGGCACCACCCTGGACAGCGGTCACCAGCTTAAAGCAGAGCAGCACTGGAAGCCTGAGCCACTTTCCAGACAGAACCCGGCAGGCTGGTGACATCCGACAGACCCAAGGGAGCCACGCCTGTGCCTCAGGGTGACCACAGCGTCTGCCCACTCCACCTGCACAGCAGAGAGGCTGTGGCGGGACGGCCAGCAGAGCTGTGGAATGCAGGCCAGGGGGGCGGATTGGGGCGCCAGGGCCGAGTCCCCGGGGACTGCCTGGAGTGCACCCAGGCGGGCTGTGCTGGGATCAGATGTCTGGGATTTATATTCGTTGCCTTCCCTGTGAGCTTAGCTTGTTTGTCTATGCAACCCCCTTTCTCTCTCTTTTTTTTTTTTTGAGACAGACTCTCACTCTGTCACCCAGGCTGGAGTGCAGTGGTACGATCTCAGCTCACTGCAACCTCCGTCTCCTGGGTTCAAGCGATTCTCCTACCTCAGCCTCAGTCCCAGTGCCTGGGACTACAGGCATGCGCCATCACACCCAGCTAATTTTTGTATTTTTAGTAGAGACAGGGTTTCGCCATGTTGGCCAGGATGGTCTCGATCTCTTGACCTCATGATCCACCCGCCTCAGCCTCCCAAACTGCTGGGATTACAGGCGTGAGCCACCACGCCCGACCTGGAACCCCCTTTCTATACATCACACCCATTTCCATTCCATGGACCTGGGGTTCAGAGGCACAGATCTGGGGAAGGGCTGCTCTAGGCTAGGCCCCCATTCCAGGGGATGCAGGGACTCCAGGGAAGCGAAGGGGGCGGCCCGCAATCACTCTGTAAAGCAGGGCTGGGTGGGGAGGCCAGTGGCTGGGGAAGAAGCCTGCCAGCTGAGGCTGAGGCTGAGGCCATCTGGCTGTGTGGAGCGGTTTCTGCCCTCCCCACTCAGGAGGCTGCGTGGAGTAGACAGAAAAGCAGCCCAGGCCTCGCCCCTCAGCCCACCAGCCAGGGCCCCGACATGGTGGTGAAGAGCTGGGTCCCTGCCGCACGCTGCCCACCGTCCTGGCCCAGAGCTGAGACGCGCTGTGGTTTGAAGCTGCTAGCTTTTGAATAGTAAGTCAGGGACAACGGGAATGATGGAGAAAGAGAGCGGTGACTGTGCTGCAGGGGAAGGGTAAGAACAGGGAGCACTGAAGTGCAGCCTCCGAGGGATCTCCAGACAGGGCGAGACGGCGCTGGAAGGAGCGCGGTGCAGGCGGAGAGGCGCTCGTGAGTAGGCAGAGGGCGGCCACCCCGCATCCCTTCCCTCCTCTCTCTATCGCCTCGCAACATCTCTGGAACATAAAGCTTCCTGGTCTCCCTGGTCTCTCTCACCTATGCCCCTGACATGAGCCTCCACCCATTTACCAACCTTTGCTAGAAGCCTCTAGAACAGAGTACAGTGGGAAGTGCAGGCACGGTCCAGCCTCACCCTGGCCTCACCAGTTGCTCCTTCCCAGCACACATGTCCCCTCGAGCGTTGCTCACTGGCAGGCTGCTGCCCACCCTTCACAACCCCACTCGTGCTGCCTGCCCGGTCTCTGGGAAGTGCCACTGTGCTGCCCGCGAGCTCCCTGCAGGTGGAGGCCACATCTGCCCATGTGGCATGCTCAGGACCAACCTGATGCTAAGGAGGCACACAGAGGAGGGACCCTGGCCACCTGCTTCCCTTGGAAACATCCTGTGTCCCCAACCCCTCACCTACTCTGGTCCCATAAAAAGAAAAACTCTATTTTGTATTACTGTAGGACAACATACATTTGAAAAATACACAGATCCTAAGTGTGCAGCGTGGTGGAGCTTCCTGATTTGAGCGCACTTGTGTGACCAGGGTCCAGCCCAAGAAGCAGGAGGTGAGCTCCTGAGCCCGCTGCTGCCGCACTCCTGACACCAGGGTCTGACTTTACGTGATGGAAGCTCATTGCATAGCGGCTTCTCCCTGAAAGGAGGACTGGCACTGCCTGGCAAGGCCCTCACTCCAGGTGGGAGGCCAGCCTGCAGACAGCCCAGGAAGGCTTCAGGAAGGGTTAGGGACAGAGGCCAGTTCTCAGAGGCTGGAAGAGCAGAAATAGTCTGATGAAAAGCACACAGGGACATCAGTAAACGAGCTCTAAGACAGGAAGAGAGCTGGGCATGGTGGCTCATGCCTGTAATCCCAGCACTGTGGGAGGCCGAGGCAGGCAGATCGCTTGAAGTCAGGAGTCCAAGACCAGTCTGACCAACATGGAGAAACCCCGTCTCTACTAAAAATACAAAAATTAGCTGGGTGTGGTGGCGTGTGCCTGTAATCCAGCTACTTGGAAGGCTGAGGCATGAGAATCACTTGACCCTGGGAGGCGAGATCGCACCCTTGCACTCGAGCCTGGGCAACAAGACTGAAACTCTGTCTCAACAAAAAAAAAAGACAGAAAGTTGGCAGACTCTGGGCTTGCTGAGCTGACTACTCTCTGGGCTGGAAACAGAGAGGCCTGGTCCTAGCCCTGCCTGTTGGTCCTGCCTGCCAGGGCTCTGGATGCGCCCTGAGAGTGTCATGAGATGATGCCTGCAAGGAGCTTCAAGACCAGCAGGGCCGGGCATCAGCGAGGGATGGTTTTCTATGAGGTCAGAAGCAGTGGCAGTCACTGGACCTCAAAGCAAATGACCTCATCATCTTCCCCTGGAGAAAGCCCGTTTCAGAGCAGTTCCCAGTGGGAAGCAGCTCAGGATCTTGGGAGCCGGGAATCCCACTGTGAACTCCCAGTACGCAAGGGTGGAGCCGCATGGGCTTCACACGCAGCCCCGCTGTGCGGCTTTGTCACAGTGGCCTGATTCACTGCCGGCCTCAACACATCTTTGCTGTATTTATTTTATAAACTCAGTGCTTTTTTTTCTTTTTTTTTAACTGTCACCTCTGGATTTACTTGTTTGTTTTTGCTTATTTGTTTTCAGAAAGCACTGATGTAAGTGTCTCCACTAAAGCTAGTGTAGATTCTTCTTGAGCCTTCCTCTGGAGGCGAAAGCACTCCCCGCTGAGCCTGGAACTGCTGGTTTGATAGCTGTGCTGGGTGCAAGAGCCCCTCACTGTCCTCTGGTTTGTACCAGAAGTCTGGGGCTGAATAAGCCCTCATTTAAACAGACTAAACCCAGACACACTGTCAGGGGCTGTCAGAGAGCAGGCATCACTCAGGGCCACACACTGTAGGATTCCACTTCTATGAAACATCCAGAAGAGGAAAACGTCAGGGAGAAAGCAGGTGAGCAGCTGCCAGAGGCTGGGAGAGGGGAAGGTGAAAGCGGGATGGGGCGTGGCTTTGCAAGGGTAGGGGCTTCCTTGAGGGTCAAGAATATTCTGGAATGAGGCCGAGCACGGTGGCTTACACCTGTAATCTCAGTGCTTTGGGAGGCTGAGGCGGGCAGATCACTTGAGGTCGGGAGTTTGAGATCAGCCTGGCCAACATGGTGAAACCCTGTCTCTACTAAAAGTTACAGAATTAGCTGAGCATGGTGGCGTGCACCTATAGTCCCAGCTACTTGGGAGGTTGAGGCAGGAGAATCGCTTGAACCTTGTAGATGGAGGTTGCAGTGAGTGAGATCATGACACTGCACTCCAGCCTGGGCAACAAGAGCAGGACTCCATCTCAACAACAAAAAAATGAATGTTCTGGAACTAGACAGTGACAGGGTTTGCACAACACCGCAAATGTACCGTCACTAACAGCAAAGCTAGTGTGTGTCCCACCACAATTCAGAAAAAGGGAAGTAGACAAGCCTTGGCTGTGAGCATGCACTACGGTTTTGCAGTTACCATTGTGGGGAACTGGGTATCAACACGAGTGGAGTGACCATGAGCTCAATAAAAATTTCAATTAAAAATAAAAAGTAGGCTGGGCTCAGTGGCCTATGCCTGCAATCCCAGCCCTATGAAAGGCTGAGGCCAGAGAACTCTCTGAGCCCAGGAGCTCGAGACCTAATCTCTACTAAAAAAAACAAACAAAAAAAAAAAGGAGTAGGTGGTCTAAAAATTTGGCTTATTCATATGCAAAACTTCATAAAAATATAAAAGAAATGAAGGATGCAACTTGTATGATGGAATAAATAAGGAATTTAAGAGTTAAAATGCTAAAAAAAAAATACACAAAGTCTTGGTGAGCTGAAAGACAGCGGAGATAGGGAGGGAGGGAGGACGTGTGTACGGCAGGCAAACGTGTGTGCTTGCTTTTTTTAAGTTCAAAATCCAGCTCCTGCAAGAAGGCTTGCTTTTTGTTTTTGGGACAGGGTGTTGCTGTGTCCCCAGAGCTAGAGTGCAGCAGTGAGATCACAGGTCACTGCAGCCGCCTCCTCTTGGGCTCAAGTGACCCTCCCACCTTAGCCTCCTGAGTAGCTGGGACTATAGGTGAATGCTACCACATCTGGCTAATTAAAATATGTTTTTTTTGCTGGGCGTGGTGGCTGACGCCTGTATCCTAGCACTTTGGGAGGCCAAGCCGGGTGGATCACGAGGTCAGGAGATTGAGACCATCCTGGCCAACATGGTGAAACCCCGTCTCTACTAAAAATACAAAAATTAGCCGGGTGTGGTGGCTCGTGCCTGTAATCCCAGCTACTTGGGAGGCTAAGACAGGAGAATCGCTTGAACCCAGGAGGTGGAGGTTGCAGTGAGCCGAGGTCGCGCCACCGTACTCCCGCCTGGTAACAGAGCAAGACTCTCTCTCAAAAAAATAAATAAAAATAAAACACAGGTGTCTGGGCTCAGACCAGAGCTCCTCACACTTCCTGTAGCTGAGCTTTTGTCATAAGCTTTTACCAACACATGTGCGCACGTACACACATAATCACTCACACGCTCCTCAGTCGGAATGTGAGTAAACCCAGGCTGAAAAACAAACATGCTAAAGACTTCACAGCCAAAGGAAATGTTTATCTAGACAGACCATTTTGGCATGGACTTATCACAACTGGGAAGAAATTCAGGAGGAATGTTTCAGGAACCCCAGAGTGGACTGAGAGTCTTCGAAGCAGCAGTGCAAATCTCCCAGGAAAGGCGCCTCTGGAAATAATCCTAACCCAAACAAGTGACCATCTGTGCTTTGTAGACTGCCTTTTCTTTTCCCTCCGAGTCTCCCTCCCTGTTTTAATCCTCGTCAACTCCGACACATGCCAAGCTTTATTTCCCTTAAGGATTCATGGTGCTGCTCAGGGGCCACTGGGGCGTGTGGGTTGGCTGGGCCATTTGTCACATGGCCCCGGGGCAGCTGTGCTTTGTGATTTCTGTTTGGTCTTTCTACTTCTTTTTTCCCTGTAGCAGACCCTCTTCCTGCTTCTGATCTATTCTTTCTAATCTCAGATGGGCTTAAAAACTTGATACGATACCCATGATAACAGGCCTAGAATTAAATTAAAGGTAAATTCTCAGGGCAAGGACTGACACACTGGGAGGACCTCCTCCTCGGGGTCTGTGTCCATAGCTGGAGAAGCTGGGGCCATGAGCTCTGAGGGTCTTTGAGACTCTGACACTGGTACGAGGCGGGTCTTGCTGCCCTGGGGCTGCTGTGCCAAGCGCTCTCTCCATCCTCACTGGCCCGAAGAGCAGCAGGTTTCCAGTAGTTTCCAGCCTATGGAGCCCTGGCCTTGCAGAGGTGCCTCAGGGCCCCTGTGGAAGGGGCAGTTTTATGCGAGTAGTTTTGCTGTTACTTGTTGAACACATATGGCTATGTACAAGATTTTATTTGGGACTGGCAACACTGACTCATGACTGGAATCCCAGCACTCTGGGAGGCTGAGTTGGGAAGATCACTTGAGTGCAGGAGTTCAAGTCCAACCTGGGCAACATGGCGAGACCCCATCTCTACAAAAAATACAAAAAAGAGCTGGGAGTGTTTTTATATTTTGTACACACACCTGTAATCCCAGGTATTCAGCAGGGTGAGTTAAGAGTATCACTTGGGCCCAGGAGGCTGAGGCTACAGTGAGCTGAGATTGTGTCACCATACTGCAGTCTGGGTGACAGAACAAGAGTTTACCTCAAAAATTTTTTTTTTAATTTGAACAATGGGTCCCACTGCTAAAAGCATTTGAAACTTCTGGCCCAGTAGGACAGGGCTCCGACCACTGGGCTCTGGACAGCAAAAGGCTCCGCTGCTGCTCTCTTCTGGCCTGCAGACTACATGGCAGAGGCCTCTCCCTGGTGGATCCTTCTGCACTGGCTCCAGTTACTTCTAGGCCTCTGCATCTGGTCTGAGGCATGACTTCAGAATCCAGCAAGAAGCTCCATATGCTAACTGTAGGGGGTGTGCTAAAGAAAACACTCTGAAGCAGGTTTCCTGGGCACCTGTCACATCCTGTCCTTCCTGAGCAGGGGCTGGCGGAGTCAACTGGCCACTCTTCCTGTCTATGCTCCAGACCCTGTCACTGACACCAGCCTGATGACTGCACCACAGCCAGCACCAGGACTCCAACCCTGCTGTGAGACAAGAAGACCAGAAGCTGGACCCAGTGGCACACACCCTGGTCTCTGATCACTCATCGCCTTGCTCTCTGGTTGGCTCTATAGACAGGCTCTGGGATGGGCCTTCCAGGTGGGTGCAGCCCAGAGGGAGAGGTCCCTGAAGATGATCTCTGGGCTCTGCTCCTCCAGGGTCATGGCAAGTATTGCGAGGGGCTCCCCACCAGACTCTTCCTGCTGCTCATGGTTTTACTGGGGCACACACAGGGCAGGCTGGGACAAGCTTCCCCGGGTGTTTGTTTAAACCACTGGGTCATAAGTTGTTGAAGCATGATGAGGGGACTGCTGCAGGACTAGGGTGTGCACCCCTTAGCACACCTGTTGGCACCCTGTGCTCTATTTCTGGGGATCATGGCCTTCCAGGATGTGAGTGAAAAGGCTTAGAGTTTAGTATGGTGAAGAGGGGTAATATTTCCGAGGAACAGGTTTTGACGAAGAGAGCTCAAAAACAATAGATGTTTAAATGAAGTTATAGGAAAAAAAAGGCAACATGGAAAAAATTAAAGTGGAAAAAAACAATTTAGTTTCCCTCAAAATGGAGCTGGTTCTGTGCCACACCATTAGACAGCAGTTGGAAGTCTCACCCCTTCACCTGCAGGCAGCCCAGTGGTGTTGACCCCATGGCTTACAGTGGAACAGGCAGCCCCACCAGCACCTAAATACCACTCAAAGATGTTCGGAGGCTTAGGGGAAAATAGCGGCTATCCTCTCAGGACTAACAACACCGGAATTCTGGAGGGAAGGAGGGGCCTGCACCATGGTGCCCAGCACTGGGTATGTGCAAGAGTCACCTGCAGGGCTCTGAAGAAGCCAGAAGCTTCTGGACAGTGGTAGCAATGGGCGCATATTCACTCTTTCACTCCCTTCTCAAACACCACCACAAGAGGGAACGGGTTAAAAAAAGAAAAAGGGGCCAGGCTATAATCCCAGCACTCTGGGAGGCCGACGCAGATGGATCACCTGAGGTCTTCAAACCAGGGATCACTAACATCTGAAGAAAGCCTCTGCCATGGAAAAGACCAAGTGGAAAGAAAACAGGCAACTTGGGAGACATGAAGACCAGGCAGGGAGAAGAGACTTCCAAAACATCCTTAGGGAGATGAGAGAAGACTCTACAGCCATCAAACAACCACAGGAAGTTTCGGAAATTAAACTTGTGATCCTGGAAATAATCAGACAGAAGGGCTCGAGGAATGAGGCTGAGAAAGTCTTCTAGAAAGTAGGATAAAAGCACAAAAAGATATAAACAGGAGAGAAAAGAAAAGGGGCGGCCAGCTTAGGAAGTACACAATACAAAAGGAAGTCTCCAGGCCCAGTGCGGCGGCTCACCCCTGTACTCCCAGCACTTTGGGAGGCCAAGGCAGGTGGTGGATCACCTGAGGTCAGGAGTTCGAGACCAGCCTGAAAATACGGTGAAACCCCATCTCTACTAAAAATACTAAATCATCCAGGCATGGTGGTGTGTGCCTGTAATCCCAGCTACTTGGGAGGCTGAGGCAGGAGAATCACTTGAACCCAGGGGGCAGAGGCTGTAGTGAGCCCAGATTGCGCCACTGCACTCCAACCTGGGCAACAAGGGTAAAAACACCAACTCAAGAAAAAAAAAAAAAGGAAGCCTCCAGTCAGAGCAAACAGGAAGGGCACCAGGTGCGGTGGCTCATGCCTGGAACTCCAGCACTTTGGGAGGCCGAGGTAGAAGGATTGTTGAAGCCCAGGAGTTCAAGAACAGCCTGGGCAATACAGTGAGACTCCATCTCTACAAAAATTAATAAAATTTAGCTGGGCGTGGTGGCACATGCCTGTGGTCCCAGTTACTTGGGAGGCAGAGGTGGGAGGATTGCTTGAGCCCAGAAGTTTGAGGCTACAGTGAGGCACTGCCCTCCAGCCTGGGTGATGGAGTGAGAGACGCTGTTTCCAAAAAACAACAAAAACGAAAACACAACAACAAAAAAGGAAATCAGGAGGGGCAGGGGCAGAAGGGGAGCCCAGCAGAGAACCTAGACACCCAGAGGCACACAGGCTGCAAGCGCCTGGCTGCCAGGGTGAACACAGCCCTCACCAGGGCACACCACCGTGTATCTGTTCTTATAGGGGCAGAGAGACCTTACAAACTTTCAGAGAGAAAAACAGGAGTTTTAGAATTGCCTCTGGCTTCTCAACAGCAATCCTGGAAGCCAAGAGACAATGGAGGAAGACCCCCAAAATCCTAAAGGAAGATGGTTTTCCAACCTAGACTGTGACACCCAGCAAGGTCAAGGGTGAACACAAATGAAAGACTTTTCAGACAGGAAATATCTCCAAAAATTCACCGACCATGAACCCTTCCTTGGGAACTGACTAGAGGATAAACTCCACCCAAACACAGACACAGAGAGAAGAGGAACCCGGGATCCAGGAGAAAGGGGCTCTAAATGAGGAGAGGTCAACGGTGACGCCACGACAACAGCTGGGTCCTGTGTAGACAAAGAAACCAGGTCAGACTGGAGGTGGCCAAGAGGGCGCAGGAGAGATCTCTGCAGGGGGAAGAAATGGAGAGGACATTCCTGATGTGTCCAAATGTGCGAGACAACTGGCAGAGAATGTGGGAGACTGCACTTAGAAAACTAGATGAGCGGGCCAGGTGTGGTTGCTCACACCTGTAATCCCAGTGCTTTGGGAGGCCAAGGCAGGCGGATCACCTGAGGTCAGAAGTTTGAGACTATCCTGGCCAATATGGCAAAACCCTGTCTCTATTAAAAGTACAAACAATTAGCCAGGCGTGGAGACATGCGCCTGTAATCCCAGCTACTTGGGAGGCTGAGGCAGAAGAATCACTTGCACCCAGGAGGTGGAGGTTGCAGTGAGCCGATATTGTACCACTGCACTCCAGCCTGGGCAACAGAGTGAGATTCCGTCT